>NC_088981.1:4007500-4170000 GCF_963932015.1 Anas acuta | reverse complement strand
CCCTCTCTGGACAGGCAGAGCCCATGGTGAGAAGCTGCAGGCTGAGGCCAGTAGCGCAGCCAGACCAGTAGCAAGGAGTGCATTTTTTTCCATAAGTGTCTCTTTATTTACTAAAAAACTATTGTTTTGGGGAGTTTCAGGGATAGAACTTGCCCTTGCCTTTCTTTTTTTTTTTTTTTTTCTTTTCTCTGCAGCAGTGAGCAGAAAGACCACACTCCTCCACACACCTTCAGGGCTGCCCATGCTTTGCCTGCAGCTGCTCGTTGCTCTGCCAGATGGGGATGTTTCGGGATTCCCCTTTTGTCTTCTTCAACCAGTACCCTGAAGCTTAGGTCTCCTTCCCCAACCACGCATTCGTATCATCCATCCCAAATCCTTCCTCTAACTGCTTTCTTGCACTCGAGCCTCACCTCTCTGACCATTTTTCCTTAGGGACCTAATCCATTCAGCTACCGGATAGCTGCAAACGCAGAGGAGAAGGAGAGAGAGGAAAACAATAGATTCCTATAAAGATTTAGGGCACTGGAAGTCTTGCATATGGTCCCAAGGAGACTGTGATTTCTCCGAGCAGCTGGGCTGGGCGGTGGTGGGCTTTCTGGTCTCAGGACTCAGTTGTTGGAAGGCTGGGAGTGCTGGTGCAGTGGGGTGCTCTCAGCACACGAGCACGCAGCTTCCCGTGGGATCGCTGCAAATTTATGGCTTTCTCTCTCCTGCCACTTTGTACCGTAAGGGAGAAAACACACGTGGTCTCCGGGTCCTACTAATGCTTAGGAGATCATGGTGTGTACAGACAGTATTTCTGGATACTCTTCTGGACAAAAAGCTTACAGTGTTCTGTAGGACCTCCGTGTTGGTCAGATTTTGGGATCCATTCTGTGTAAATAACAGGAATGTAATTTCTTCTCTGCAGCCCTGCCCTAGCTGCCCGTCTTACACCACACTAAGGTTAACTCCAGGCTTCTGCCACGGTCCCGATAGCACAGCCGAGCTCACAGCTCGTGTCCCACACAAGCAAGCCCGCGGGTGTTCCCTGTGCCCACCCGCTCGCCCACCCAGACCCAGCCTCTACCACCGTACGGATGGAGCTGCAAAGTCGGCAGCCAGTGGCTTTCCTGTTGGCATCCCGATAGCTGGAACTTATCTATCCTTAACATCGGCTTCAGGAAACAGAAGTTTAAAATGCAATATGCTGGGTCAGGAAATTGCAGCCTTTTCTCCCTTGAACTCTGAGAGTGCACCTAGTGAGAAAGGAGCTGCTTCTGTACTTTGATATTTCCTGCAGATTTGAATAAGGAGACAGATGGTTAAAATGTATGGCTTGCTTTTGAGTACGTAAGAAAGTAGCTGTTCCCAAGGCTGTTGTTTTCTGAGGTGTCTATTTGTTTATATGTATTATATAAGTATCTATTTATCTTTTATGTGTATTCTTAGTTTTGCGTAAAACGTTAAATAACATCGGACCCATTTTTGACCAAATCTCGGCTTACATAGTTAACAGGAGGAGCAGCGATTGTTTCATAAGCAGAGCTCTGAGAAGTTCGTTTTATGTCAGAGCAGCTTTCCTAGAACCAGTTTTAAAGTTAATTATCAAAGGCAGGCATCTTCTATCCACCGCCCATGACCCCCGCTGGGTTTGTTGTTCAGCTTTCCTTGGGAAAGAGTCGCCCTACAGAAGAACATCTTCACGGTGTCACAGTCCAGGGAGCCGAACACGTCCGAGCTAATCAGCTTAGAACATCAGTACCATCTTAATGTGGGATTTGGGACCTTCTGGATGCAGGGTGAGAAGCTGAACTAGTCTGCAAGCACATCACTTTATTCCTTTTGCTTTAAGCAAGAATAATTTGCCTTTTTTCTCTCATCTTTCTTCCTTGTTGTTTTGCCCCTGAAAACTGTGCGGCAAAAGCAACCTCCAGGGTGGACACTAAATCTTCTGATGCAGGCAGAGCAGTGATAACATCTGAACTGAGGGTGCTTTTCCAGGGCATGCTTGACAGATGTAGCAGGGCCTTTTAGGATTTAGTACTGGAGCATATCTATTACCCGCGCTGCAGCACAGCTTGGCAGGAGCTGTGTGGTAATCTCCCATGAATTCTGTCTGACTTATCAGAGCATCTGAACAGGTTCCTGCAGGATGCAGAGTCACTGCACCAAGTTGGGGAGAGACAGACCGTACACTTCCAACTCCTTTAACTCTTGCTGGCCCAAAGCCTTTCTGTGCCGAGGCGGGGGTTTTCCTTTTGGGGAGGAATTGAGGCGTTCCCATCTCTCCTCCTCGTACCCCCCCTTCCTTGTTCCCTCCTTCCCTCGGCATATGATTTCAAGGAGCAGAATCTAATTTCTACATATCTGAGAGGGTAAGAGTAATTGCTTTAATGGCGTGGCAGCCTGCCTATTTCTTTGGCAGAATGCAGTAAATATGATACATGTGGTGGAATTTTAGCTTTTGCTGGTTACAAGTCCAGGACTCGGTTACATATAGGAGTGTGTGCTTAACAGCTTTATTCCCTGCCTTTGCAGTGTGTATTTTATCTTGGTCTTACTGAGCGGAGTATTTAATGCTCTGTCTTCATCGGTATAACAATTACCTTGGCATTTTATACTTCTGTGCACACATAGGCGCTTGCACACACAGGCACACACGTATATATTAGAATCCACCACACTAAGATTGATCACAAACACAAAATTGTTTAGATCACAGATTAAAGTTTAATTTTGGAGTTTTGCTTTAGGGTGAGAATTAGCTTCAGAGTGTGAGTTGCATAGGAGGCGCTGTAATTTGTTTTAAGGATAAGGCCTTCAGGCTGCTGTGCATAAAATGAGCATGATTCCTTATTCCCACGGTTGATTTTTGAATGGAAGTGCAATTAGAATTTTTTCACCCAGAAGCGCATACAGTACAGAGCAAAGATAATACCTTGAATGCATATCAGCTTGGGGAACTTCTCCTGGAATTTTATTTATTGTTCACCTAGCACTAATTCAAAAAAGATCCATGCAAACCCTAACAATACACTTGCTCTTTAATTTGGAGTCTAGTGTGTTTGTAGAGACTCTTGCAGGGGCTTTATTATTACTGAGTGAGATTTCAATGGTGAATTTTAATGTCGCACACAGAAATGTGCAACCAGTTATTTCTGATAGAATGGAAACTATTACAAACAAAACACCGATGTAGCAATGGCCTCTGTTAATCCTCAATTGCTGCAGATATTTTCCTGTCACACCAGGAAGCTGTACTGCCGCCTGGTATTGAACAGCCACCATCTGCATATGAGAGGTATGTAGATGATATTTTTTTTTCTGATTATTGATGCTGATCACATTCATCTTCCACTGGAAGAACTGAACAATCGATACTCACAGAATATTCATTTAACCTGAGAAACAAAGGTGAATTCCTGCATCCAATTTTTGGATGTCATGGTCACTAAAGAGCCAGATTCTGCCATTTCCACTGCATGATATCAAAAAGATATTGCCTCAGGTAGGCACATGTTAGACATCAGGAAAGAAGGCAGGAAGCAGGAATTTGTATCGTAATTTGGGAAGTTGGTTATGTAAAATGGTTGTTTTGTCCTTAGAAGAATTTTTCAGAAATGTGTTGGGGGGCAGGGTGTGGGAGGGTGCCTGGGTGTATAAGAACAAACCTCATACATAATTCCCGAGGTAGCCTGAGTTTGGGCTATTTATTTTGCATACCTGGCTTGTATGGGAATCCATAGGGACCTGTGTGTATGTTCAAAAATCACACCACACCACTTTGGAAGAGCTGGACTGCATTAGGATTTTCAATATCTAAGAAATTCCGAGAGAAATTACAATTTAGGCAAATTACTAAAGCCACATATATACTTTTTAAAGTCAGGAACATTTTTCCTAAAAAGCTGCTTTTACAGCAGGGTCCCAACATGCTTTGCAGACTGCTCCATCGCCTTGAGGACTTCCTCCCATTCAGTGTCAGTGCTGTGGAGAAGGTGCACACCGAAACCAAGCAGCAGCCCTGGGGACACAGATGTCCGGAGGGACCCTGCGGGTGTGTGTGCCCTTGCATGCATTGCTTCTGGAGCAGCAGGGCTTGACGGGGCTTCCAGCATCACCAAAATCTAGCCCATAGCAATTCCTTTCATTTGAAAAAGGATGCTTCTCTCCAAATAACTTTCTGACATTTATTTTGATGGGGAAAAAAAAAAAAAAAGGAAATCTATTCACTTATTACAAGGACCAGGAAGCATAAATCCAGGTTGGCTCTCAGACACCTTACACAAATTGTATTCAGGTAAATGGTCCCTAAAAATGCCTTGATAGTACAATGTACATCACAGTTGCTAGAAAGGAAATGTAAAGCTCCCTATTAGAAAAGACAATACAAAGAAAAAAATGCATTTTCATTATTCTCCCATAGTTTCAAAGTATCTCAAGATTTGATTCAGGTCCTAAAGATATTATGAGGCAATATCTATGTTACCTTTGAGTCAACTACCATGTCTTGACACTTGATCAGTCTGTAAAACTCCCGGAAGAAACAGAAATAAACAATTTTATTCCTCAAACAGGAACTCATGCAGCAGCATGAGCAAGAATGTTTTTTCTCTCATAAATATGTCTGCAGGTCCTGTAATACGTTTAATTAGAACACCAGGGTCAAATACAACATTTTTGTACAATCTCTTTCAGAAATATGACCTAGATTAAAAAGAAAAAAAAAAAAAAGGAAAAAAAAAAGGAAAAAAAAAAAAAGGAAAGAAAAGAAAATCCCCGATAATGACACTTTTTGAAAAAAAAAAAGAAACCACGTGCATTGAGGTCATCTTATCTGTGCCACTTAGATGTGAAAGGCACATTTAAACTGAGGTTCTGAATGTGTTTTTGATTTTATGCACCTACATTTGCACATGCAAACTCGTTTATATGTGCTGTTCTTATTTTTCCTACCAGTTTTCACATTGTTTTTCCACTTCTCCTCATACTACAAAAGTTCCATTTCCAGGAATGGTTTTGTTGATGACTGTACCTGTGCAGGTTTATGTGGCTTGGTCCAAAGTGGAGATTTTAAGTAATGGTTTTAAATGTCAGATAATGCTACTGAATCTACCGGAGAAACTGCAGAGAAGTATGAAATAGTACTACTTGCCATTTGCTTTAGAAAATGGAAAGACTTTTCTTGCTGTTTTTGCTAAACACTGATGGCTCAGATCCAAAGGGGAAAACTTTTATCTTGTTCTCTTTGAGGCAGTTGTTTCTGTTATGTTTTCTTTTTTAAATGGCGAGTGGTTGTCTTTCATTCCGTGTTTTCCTCAAGCACCCAAATATAGCGAATGACTTCTTCCTCCGGCATGGTTTTGCAGGAGGAAGAAAACATTACCTGTGGCAGGACAAAATCAATCTATTTTATCTAGAGAAGAAAAAAAAAAA
The DNA here is from genome assembly GCF_963932015.1 of Anas acuta. Classification (NCBI taxonomy): domain Eukaryota; kingdom Metazoa; phylum Chordata; class Aves; order Anseriformes; family Anatidae; genus Anas; species Anas acuta. Next base: position 4,164,582 of record NC_088981.1, on the reverse strand, counting down.
GAAGGAAAAGGTAGCAGAATATTGAAACGATTTTAAGTATGTTTTGAAACAGCATCACTTCAGAGTGGAGTCTGCGTACGCGAAAGAAAAGAAGGAGCCCAGGGGCCCATCCTGCCCCTCAGGAGGAGCTGCTCTGGTTGAGGAGAGGCTTTGTGCTTGCCACAGCCTCAAAGCAGAGGGCTCAAGGGTTAATGCAATGCATTTGCCTGAGCCGCTTCAGTTTCCAATCACTGTCAGAGTTAAGGACAAAAAATATATTAAGATAATATTAAGTATCTGTCCTGGACCATAGCAGGTAAAGTGAGTTTTAGAAAACTAGAGCGAACTATTATGTTAGAAAGAGCTAGTGCTCTAATGTTTCTGCTACAATGTACAAGATGATAACATCCTGTAGGTATGGCCCCACAAATTCCCACCAAGCAGAGCACAGCTTCTCTTCCAAAACCAAGATCTACCTGGTGAATTAAAAGAATAACTTAATTAATGCTGCCAGTAGAGGGAACTGATGTACATGTGAGTAGATGCGGCAGCGTTTCTTCAAGAAAAAAAAAAAAAGTTTAAAAACATAAACACAAGAAAATCCTCTGGACTTCAAGAGAGTGTCAAAGCTGCCATTTGCAGCTTACACCAGTCAGTGACTGGGGACCAGAAAGGGAGGGCCTGGTGCACTTTCCTTATTCCTTATTGAAGAGTCCTACCTTCTGCAATAGCATTACTCGTGGAGTAAAGTGCAAACGTGGCAGAAGTTAGCAGATATGAGGATGTATCCGTGGGGTTTTAAGAACAGAGATTTTGGATCATTTTGGATTTTTTTGAGACCTCTGGTGAAGCTTGAAATGGGCTATTTGAGTCAAAGCAGCATGTTTTTTTTTTTTTTTTTCTTGATTTCTTTTGCTGTAGATTTATGTAATGTTTGTCTTAAAGCACAGAAGGGTTAGGATATCAAGGTGGGCTGCTAACAAACCAACTGATGTCATAGTCTCTAATGTAGTTCCTGTTTTCTTCCAGTGTGCAAAAAGCAAGGGGCAAAGCTGGGAGGCCAGAAAGAAAGACTCAGACAGTGAACAAAATACATATGCTTTCAATGAAAATAAAGAGATAAAGAAAAGGCAGATATTAAATAACCCCTTGAAAACAAAAATTGCTGAGTGGGGCTGAATATCATTTTTGAGAGGCTCTGCTTAAAGTTGTTACTGCTGAAGTTATTCTCTTTGGAAGCAGCTGCCAATCTAGAGAGAGCCGCAAAACTACACATGGACAAAAACGGGCTGCAGGAAATGTGCTGCCTTCGGTCACCTTTTAGAGAAATCTCTTGACGGGCAGAAAGCTTTGCTCCAGTTGTAGCCATGGATAACCCATTTAAAATCCTTCATTTCAAAGGCATTCGATGAATACCTTTATTTATTTATTTAATTTATTTATTTCTGTTATCCGACGTACTCCTTTGAGCATAGAAGGGAGGGAAGTGGAGAGATGGGTGGAGCCCAAACCTCTTTCTGGGGCAGCATCCGTGCTTATGAACCACTGAAGACAAACCTGAGAACATTGTCTCCTGCTTCCTAATATTAAAAGCAGCTCAAATGAGAAACCTCTCTTCAGGTTCTGAAATACTAGGGCAAATGGTTGGTGCTTTTTTTTTTTTTTTCTTCTTTGCCTTCCCAATTCAGGTTTCCGGATAGGATTGGAACTGAATGTGCCAAAAATACCAGGATAGAAGCTGTTCTCATGGGTGTTTCCATCTGGAATCTAATGTAGAAATGCCAGAAATCCTGTAGGAAAACCTGTTCTCATGTGGTTTCCTGCCCGGTTCAACATTTTTGATATGTTGGGAGAGTTTGGATTTGCAGCAGATAAGCAGAGAAACTGGATCTGAATGCCAAAGTTTTTTGAAGTTCTTCCATCCCCACTGGAAGCATTACGAGGCCCATGGGCACAACGTATATAGGCTCTCCCCTGCAGGGTAGGGTCTAAAGCTGGCTGAAAAGCGATAAACAAATACATAAATATATTCAGGAATGAGTAGGACTTTGCTCTTCAGTTCTTTGCAAGCCTATTTTAACCGGCTTTGCTATTTGACACAATCTTTGGCCATTTGCACAAATATTTGTATGTCCGGAAAGTTTTATGAATGTTAGCAAGAACGTGCACCTGGACGGTTATTTTCAAGTGTTTACTTTTCATCGTTTTCTATTTATTATTCTCCGTTCAGATTTCTTGGCGTGTGTGTGTGTGTGTGTGTGTGCATCTGATCAGCTCACAGAAACCTGGGGCAGGTGCTTTGGGCTAGGGCTTGGCACCCTTCCCCAAAAGGCACGGCAGGCTGTATTTTCCTTTCCCAAACTCTGCTCCAAACGTACCAGCAGGTAATATCTGGGCCCTGGAGGTGCTGACCCCCCTCAGAGGCAGGAGGACCGCGGGCAGCCGATGGTCTCATCCTGCCTCTGTGAGGCTGAGCTCGGTGGGGACAGGCAGCGTGTCCGCGGGCTCCCACAGAGCCCCCAGCGTTCTGGCTGTTATTTCCAGTCTCCTGCTGCAGAAGATCTCTCAAAATCCATTCACCTGTCCTTGGCACGCTGCCTTAGCTTGCTGACCCTGGCCTCTGGTGTGCTGGCACTCAAAATGGTGCTGCCAGGCGCCGCTTGGCTCCCTGTGCCCCGTGAGGGGGCCGCCGGAACCTTCTGGAACCTTCCGGAACCGGCCGGGGGCTCTCCTCACAGAGCCCCGCAGCCGATGCCTGGAGCCCTGCACCTCGCACAGCCATGAAGCAGCAAAATCCTGATGGGCAAGAGTTTGTTTGTCCCAGTTATTTTGGGAGTGATACAGGGCCAGGGAAAGGCGACTTTTAGAAGGGAAAAAAACAACAACAAAGCGGCTTTTAGGAGCCCTCGGGCTGCCTCAGCTCAGGTGCCATGCTGCTGCCCTGCTCCGGAGAGGTGCTGGTGGGACAGGGAAGCTTCTTCCTCAGCTAACACCTTCTGAAGAAGGTAAGCTTAAGAATAAAAACACAAAACTGTGTCGTAAACTTCTTAAAACTCCCAGAAGCGTTTTGCAGTGCCAGACAAACTTCGTAGCCTTGGAGCCCTGAGCCGGTGGTGTGAACCGGCCGGGTCCTGTCCTTGCACCCCACTGGGGATTTACAACTTCAGCTTTTTTTTGTTGCCACCATTCTCGCCACAGTTTTAGCTCTCATAATGTCACCTGGGCTGGGGGGACATCAGGGTGACAAGAGGGGCAGGTTCGCTTGCTGTGGTGGCCTGTCCAGTGTGGGGCTGAGCCCGGGTGTGCAAGACCTTCAGGAGCAAACAGGAGGAGACTTTTTAAAATCGATTTTATCTCATGAATGCAAGTTGGCCTCTTTTGTTGCCGAAGTGTAGAATCCTATAGATTCTCTGCTTCTGGCACCTTCAGAAATTGAATTTCTGTGGAACGGAGCCCCACTGCATTTAGTCCCCTGTACCGAGCGCCTTTCATCCGGCCAGTCGTAGGCGAGCGCATGCTGGGGGCTTTCTTCTGCTTAATGCATCTCCATGCAGCAGCTACAGGTAAAAGTGGAAATTTCCCCATAAGAAGGTGCGCAAATACACACACACACATGCTTTAGAGCATAGGTATTATATTTGCACAGGCCAGTGCTTACCTGCCAGAAAGCTGTTTATTTTTGCTGCTCCCCCTCTTTTGAGCTCTGTACTGCTGTCTTTCCCTGCTGTGGACATGCATTAACTCCCCATATCAGCTGTTGGTAGTGATCTGTGCAGACTAACATCTGCATTAAGTTTGCAGAGCTAGTCAAAATGTTTACCAGAACTATTTAATAGGGAGATCAATAGCAAGTGCCTCTCTGTTTGTTTTAACGAAACAAAATTGGTTGCAGAGCAAAACCTTTTTAGAACAACAACAACAAAAAGCCTGGCATTACTCCAGCTCAGTGTAACAATGCAGGGAAAAAGGGCATCCTTAGTACTTCCTCAGATTTATTTTCATTATACAGTTATTAGGGTAGGGGAGCAGTAGATGGCTGCTGTCACAGGGATACCCTATCCTTAAAAAGCAAGCGTGTTCAGAGATTCATTTGGAGGTATACTGATTTATGGCTGTTAGCATCTGCGTGGCAGTATCCCATCAAGTCCTGCTGGTAGAAACTTGCTCAAGCTTCAAGTGACACTTTTGTGCTGCTGGTTTTCCTTCCCCGCAGAGGAAGCTCTTCTTGACTGCCCCGGTTTCGGTGTCATGCAGAATTCCCTGTAAGTACGTTTCCTTGCCTGGGGTCCCACTTGGTACCAAAAGGCAATATATGAAATCACTTCCGCAAAACACAAATTGGTTCCTCACTTAGGGGCTGAATGCAGTGGGCCTCATACCACTGGGTGGCCCATGTAATGCCTAACTTGGAAACTGGTGGCATCTACAGTGGGTAATGGACAAATTCGGACAGTTTCAGTCTGGCACAAAATACCAGTGGAACGTGGGGAAATGGGGAAAACGAATTATTTTCTGTTTTGTGGAAGATAGCTGAAAAAGGCTCTTTAATGACATATATGCAAAGCAGTTATTATTTTGTTTGTTTGTTTGTTTGTTTGTTTTGGTATTGATTTGAGAAATAGTGGATTGTTGTAATTAGGAGTGGTTAAAAACAAAACACACCTCATCTTGCTACCTTGTCTTGCTAAAATCTATGCATGTACTCAGATTTAAGCACTAAGGTACTTCCTCCCCATGTGTTTAAACATGCCCCTTAATAATTAGAGGACTGGGTTTATATCCCAACTTTCCAGACAGCTGGTGGTTTTTTTCAGTCATCTTCACCTCCTAAAATGTTGTGATGTAGCAAATTAGCCATTTCTCACCATTTATTCTGAAGAACAGAAATAAGTGAAATCTGTGTCTGAAAATCAGTGCTGCAGGCATGTGAAATAAATGGTAATCTGCATGGAAGCAACCAAATAAATATGTTTTGTGGCTTTTAGGTGAGAAGAAGGTGGTAAGTAAAATAGAGAGGGAAGAGTTAAATATTCTGGCAAATCTTGCGTGTGAAACATGGGGAAGGCTCCAGAAAAAAAAAGTTAGGAGACATGAATCATTGACTGTGGAAACACATAGAGACATGTCAGAAGTCTTTTCTTACTTCCAACCTTTCTCCCACCCCAAAGGCTGTGAAGCATTTGAGTGCATTTGTGCCATTTCAAGTACCTTGTGCTTTTAGAAGTTAAAAAACAGTTGCAGTTTTTGAGATCTTCCTCTGCTGGAAAACACACTACAATTCCATTGATAAATAGCTGCAATGATAATGTAACTCTTTTAAATTTGCACTTTTTCTGGCTTCAGCCCCAGAACGGGGTGTCCTGACAACTTTGTCTCCCAGATGGAAGTGCCCCACAGTATTTATTGTTGTGGTCTGCAGCACCACAAACTGAACATGATGCTCCTTCACCTTTGCTTTGATACACTGTAGAGACAGAGGTCTGTGACTTGTTCGGGATAAGGCATGTTTCCTAATGCTTTCACCATTCTTGTTCCTCTTCTCTGAATACGGTACAATTAACCAATTTCCTGCTTGAATTTATGCCCCCAGGGACGTCTTGCATATTCCCACAGCTGTTGCACCTTTGCCAAAGGCACAGGTAGGATAACCTCTCTTACTCCTTCTTGAAACTCCTCTCTGTGCATCCAAGGTCTGCACCAGGCTTTGCAGCTACCAGGCTGCACTGAGGTTTTATGAGCAGTTGATAATAACCATCGTTTTTGGCATTGCCCAGGGGAGGGGTGGTCTTTGTTGCTGGCTAGATGATGGCTTTTTGTCAAAGTGCATATTGTTTCTTTTACGTTTTGCCAAATGGTTCAGTGTGCTTTGTGTGCTCTTTGATGTAGCTCTCCTGCAGTCTCCCCATCACCTGCAGATTTTATTAATAATGATTTTATTCTTTTTTTTGTTGTTGTTCCTATCATTGATTTAAAATGTTAAATTGAATGGGACTAAGGACTGATATTACTGGCCCAGTTAACACTATTCCTATTCAATTTCCAGACTTCTATTCACAGTTACATTTTTAAACCTAAGGCGCCAGCTTTAATCCGTTTTAATTAATACCTTATTTAGTTTGTATCATTCTACCTACCAAGTCAATATGTAGAAGCTGATCACATACCTTACAAAAATTTAAGTGCAGCATACCAACATCACCCTTATCAACCAGTTCTGTGATCTCTGTTTAAAAACAAAACAAAACAAACAAAAAACAACTAGTGAAATCTATTTCCTGTAAATCTGCATGGCTGGAAGCCGTTTATATTTGGTTCTTTTGTATTGTAATGCATAATTCTTGGATTAACTGTCCCATTACCGTTCCCCAAATCAGACTGACAGTCTGGAGTACCTGGAGGACCCCATCTGCTTGTTTTACATTTTGGAGAAATGTTGCTTTGCTTTGGTCCTCTGTAGCTTCTTCCCCGGTAGTACAGGTCCCATTAAGTCCCCATGGGGTGGAGAGCTTCCCTGCCTGCTCTTCGAAAACTCTTGATACGCATTTTCCAACTGACTTACTTCAAAATCTCTCTTTTTTTAGCTGTTGTTTTAAAACTCATTTGACTCATTGCTGAGTGTGTTTCATTATTTTTAGAGAATACGCACAGAAAATCTATTTCCCAAATATACAGAGACAGGTATTCATTGAATCCTTACATGTTTTCCTCATTATTATTGCATTTCTACTATTTTTATCCAGCAACAGATGACAACATTTTTGTTTTCAATACTCTTTAAAGTCTCAGATATCCTTTCCTCATTGGTTTATTTTTTTTTTTCCTTTCTGACTCTCTTTGTCAATTTTCTACAATTATCAGCTCTTGGTTTATAATTGTTATTATCAGTTTTCTTTTATATCATTTGTTCTTTGTGTTGAAATAAATGTGTTTTCCTTCTATTTCTACTTTTCCACTGATAGTAATTTTTAAATACTGTCAGTTTCTTTTTTGGTTGCAGAATTGTGGCCTTTGAAATCTAGGAACGTATTCTTAAGACTTTTCTGATTACCATGAAAATGAATTTTTTAAACAGCAGTTATATTTGTGAATGTGCATACTGGAACTCACATAAACACACACATTACTTTGGACTTGATTCTATATGTTGACAACAAATATAATCAAGTCATGATCACTGGCATTCAAGAAACCATTAATTTTTACATCTGGGATCAGTTCCTCTGTATCTGTCATTAGGCAGTCTACCCCAAGCTGGTTTGAGTTAGGAAATTGGCTGCCTGTAATTTCTGAAATTCTGAGGACTTTTTAGACTGGTAGCCTGAGAACACCAGCATATGCCATTCAGATTGAAGTCCCATATGTTAACACAGCTTTTTTTTTTTTTTTTTTTTTTTTTTTTTTTACACCAACACATGATAAATAAGTCTTTAAAGAAGCTGGTCATCCTATTTCTTTATTTTTTTATTTTTTTTTTAACAGTGATTTGGTGAAGTGTAGCAGGCTCCAAATAGCTCCCCACCTTTTAGTTTATTTGTAAGAGCATAGATCTGTGTGTGGTTGGAATCTTTTAGTTCTGATTTGCACAGACTTGCAAAGGTGCTTAGGGTTTCGGACGGTGTACCACACCCTTTCTTTTTTGTCCACTTCATCTCTCTGAGACGGGCTGTAACCATTCATTTTTACATTCTGCTCATGTGAGTTTTCCCAGTAATATCAACCAAGTCAAATTTATGCTCATAAATCAGCAATTCTAATTCCTCTCGTTTATTATCCGACTTCTAGCAGAAGTGTACAGGCAATTAAATCATTTCATCCCTTTGTGTATGTGGATGCTTTTGTAATTTTGTTCTCACCAACGTGATTTTGAACTACAACCAAAACCCTCGCACCATCTACCTAGGCAGTGATTACATATGTTGAATTTTCTGACTTTTTCTATTCATAGGACAGGAGAAGCATCATAAGATAATATATATACACTCTCTCCTGATCAATTTTACTGACTACCTCTTGGAGTTGTATTTTCTGCAGCTTCCCTACAACGGTATGTGTCTGCCTGTACACCCTTCCCTTAGTCCTTCACACAAAGTTTCAGATCAATGATTAAGTATTTTCCCAGTTTCTTGCCCTGTCTAGTCCCTGTGTGGCTATTTTCCTTCTTTGCTACGGGGAGAAGCTCTGCTTCCTGAGGAAGGTGTTCAAAACCCCGTATAGGTTTCATTCTTCGGTGTATCCGTGATTGCACTTCCAAACCACAATTTTGTTTTTTAGCTTCATCACAGCTTGCACATCATTCATAAGAAATCTTCTTAGAAGATGAGAAACTGGAGCTGACCCACTGCAGCTCCGAGCCATGCTTGCACTGCCAGCCAGAATCACCTTGATGTCCTCTGAAAATGGACGTTTCTCAGATGCCTTCTCCAAACTCGCTCTGAAATTACTGTTTGCTATTTCTTTTTGCCTGCTCAGGAGTTTGCCTGGCAACTGACTGACAGATTAAGGGGAGCTGCTTTTTGCCAACCTGTCCCCTACAGAGATAGGTAAATCACATCAGACTGATTAAAAAGATGCAGGGATTTGAGCCAGGAGACCATCCCAGAAGAAACTAACAAATGGACATGTCTTAGTGGGCACATCTGAGGGTCCCAAAACCCTGTCCTGTGGCCAAACCGGAGACGAAATAATCAGTAGGATCAGGCATGTGACTCGCCAAGCTTTTTAAGAGCTCTGTTCAGGTGCTAAAGGGACCCGTCGCCAGCTACAACAGCCGTGGTAGGGATGAGAGTGGCGATGAGCCATTCAGGGGTGATACCGGTAATAAGTGCATTACAAAGGGGCAAGTTAGCTCTAATTGTGCTTTCTTCAATGGGATCATTAAACCTGCTAACTCCCCGAAAATTGGCTGTTTGTGTGTGTGCTAATCGTCAAATACGGCCCTGGTGTTGCCTGAAGGACTGTAGTGGCCCCATCCACCAACGAGGAGCTCAGGCTTGCGTTGTTCTGAGCTCTGCCTTTTGGAACAGGCTCGTTATAAGCTTTGAGATGGTGTGGAGCAGACAAATACTACGGAAGATCTTGGCAAGGTGACGGGAAAATTGCTGACCTTCAGCTTGGATAGTCAGGCACGCAGTGGCCTCCTAAGCATAGCTGGCCCTGGGGAGACGTGGCCAGCCTCCAGGTATCCTACACTTTTTTTCTGTGTATTCACTTCTTTTTTTTTTTTTTTTTTTTTTTTTTTTTTTTTTTTTTTTTTTTTTCCGGTCCCTACCTGTATTTTTTTTGTTCATCTTTGCCTCAGCGATGCCTGCAGGCAAAGCCTCCATCCAGGGTTAGGTTCAGCAGGACGAGGGGTGACCAATAAAAGGGAGTTCCTGCTGCAGCGGGGGGCATGCGTGCCGCCGGCGAGGGGCCATTCGGTTTTATTCTCGGGGTGCTGCACCTGGATGCTGTGAATGAAGCCAGGTACACACCTCTCCTGGCCAGGAACACGTGTGCCTTTCTCTTTCAAAGTGATGCATGCGTTTGGACCTGTTCTGCTGCTAAGAGTGTATTTCAGAATGAGAATATCCATCCCTCTGAAATGGCAGAGGATTTCTTTTAAACCATTCCCAAATCAACTTGTGGAAACCTAAAATATATGGACAAATGAGATTTATATGAAATAGGGAAAAATATAATCTTTTGGGGGTTGTTAAATTGAAGGTACAGTGTAGTTGTTCTTGGGGAAACAGGGTTTAGATCGTTTTCAGAGATTCCCCTTTCTTTGCAGTCAGAGAAAAGGGGCAAGAGGCTATTGCTTGTGTTTGTTCCTAAAGCAAATCACCGTTGATAGGTCCAACTTTAGCCCAATCGGCCTTGACAAGTTTCCCTTCAATTCGTTCTTGTGTGCAGTTTTAGTAATCTTTAAGCAGCACAAAAGGTAGAAAGTTAACAAGACTCCACGGGGCTGTGAGATGGTGCCTGACAAGGGAGGAGAGGAGCTCCCACGACTAAAATATAGGTGACAAAGAAGGTTTTGTGCTAGTCTGAGAAACTGGGAATCTTGTTATGGGCAAGGAAGACCTCGTCTGCTCAGGCATAAAATGTTCATGGCAAATGTTTGTTTTGTTAGCTGAGTGTTTTTATGAGGGTTCTTAGTATTTTCCAATGTGTAATTTTTACGTTAGTTAATTTTGATGTCAGTACTGCAACTTGTTTATTTCACTGGGGAGCTGGGAAGTGTTTTGGCTGTATTTGGGGTTATGAGACAATTGCTGGGCAGGGTTGGGGGGACCCTCTCTTTAGCACACCAGAGAAAAGATGTTTTTTTTTTTTCTCTTCTCTCCTTCTCCCTTAAAAGAAAGAGCTTGAGGTTCTGCTTTTGCTTTCTAAACCTGTACAGGTAATTAGCATCAATGATTTGTCCTCAAGAAGCAGCTTTGGCCCTGCATTCAGAGAGAAATGTGGTTATTTTAGACTTAGCAAGTGTGCTTTAGGTTCTGATCCGTAGCTTTGGTTTTCTTGTTATTCATATTGATTGCTCCAATTTGTATGCTGTTTTGCTCTGTGAGTTGTTGATCTGTTTTGTTTCTCTTCTGTTTTTCAATGGCCACAGGTTTCTAATTTTCTGTTTTCTTCTTAGGCTTTCAGGTTTTAATTCAATGTGGGTTTTCCAGGATATTTCTCACTCACTTTGGCACCACTGTTGTATGATTGTGTTGCTTGCCTCTTCCTTCCTAGAAAAAAGGTTAACAGATATCCTGGGAGGGATATCACCCTCTCCCCAGTCTCATATAGAGTCATATATATATAGTTTCATATAGCTCTTAAATAGTCAAAAGGTGTTTTTGATTACCTGTGGATTCTCCTTTGCTGGAAAGGCCAAATCCTAATGCAGATGGGAGCTGTCAGCTTTGTGTTGTTTGGGAATATGTTCCAAAACATATCCTTTGCCATGATAGCTTTTGCAGGAGTATGATGTAGTGAAAAGCACTGGGATATTATAACTTGGATAATGGAAAACCATTAGCACTCAGCCTGGGAAGAGTGGAAGACCCTTTGGAAGTCACATTGGCTAATAATCCCCCCATGAGAGGCCAGTGCAAGGGGACTTCCCTGCTCTCCTGCACAACCCCAGCATCATTCTGCGCACCTCCACAGGAGCAGCTTTATTGCTCATGGGCTTTAGGTTGTCAAGAATACAATGTGTGACGGGGCATCAAAGGAGCCTGGAAGACAGCATGCGTGGTTCTGGGAGTGTGGGGGTCTGAAAGAAGAGGAAAATGCCCCTGACATTCCCATTCCTTCTTGCTCTTCTTGGCTGCCTTGAGATACTCCAAATCCCCCGGAGAGCCATTCACCAGTGCAAAGGAAATAACGTTATCTCTGCCTGTGTACAATTCAGAGCCCAGTTAACCAGTGTCTGGACAGAAAAAGACTGCCACCAGGTTTGGTCCTTTTGAAGCCTCTTATCCTGAACACTGGCAGAAAGGTAGGAGCCGTTCAGCCTGCCTACTCTGTCAGCATTTGTGCTCTCTGGTCATGGATTTAAGAAAGAGTTGCCAGTATTGACCTTATCCTACTCAAATGAAACTAAGGGGGCTTGATAATACTTTAAAAGCTAACTGATGAAACTCTGCAGCTTTAGTTTCCAAGCTAACGCCTGTTGGCCAGAGGCACTCTGTGTGTGTGTGTGTGTGTGCGTGTGCACGGATGGGTTCTCTCCTTTTTTCAAGCCTTTGGAGTGAGTTTTTTGGATACTTCAGCCGTCCCTTTTTCTCACCCTCAGATTGTTCGCCGCCTCCCCAGCAGAGTGACATATTGTTTGCAGTGGAATTTGACAGGCTCAGATGGCAGTAGCTGCTGCAAGATTTTTTAGTTCTTGTTGGTGCTACGACAGGTCTCAACAAATTCCCTCGCCCACTCGCCCGTGGTGCATAAGAAACTTTCTCTAGTGTGAGGGGAGCTTGCCCATCAGTTTTGTCAAAATCTCAGCTTTCCTGTAAGCACGATGCAGAAATGCTGGCTTTCTGAATGTGACACAGATCTGCTCTAAGGCAGTGGTGTTTGCAGATTCAGGAAGACAGGCAGAGAAAGGCAACTGAAATGTGAGCTCCCAAATAACCCTGCTTTGGCTTCCCGACAGAGGTGAACTGCCTGGGGTACGTGCTGGGGAGAAGCTGCAGGTTTCTGCCGAGGGGATCGTGGCCCCATCCTGTGCACCGTGTTCGGTGCCACCATGCTCTCTGTGTCTTTGTTATGTATGCAGCTGACAGATCTTCACATGCACAAGTCCCGTCCCAAACACCCATGAGGAAGTAGCACATGGAGAGACGTGGGTGCCTATAACCTAAACCTGTCAGCTACTCACCCACTTCTGGTTGGTGTTTCCCCTCGTCTCCTTTAGGTGCCTGCTTTTGGACCAGCTGAAATTTGCCCTGCCAGTCCCTAGTGTTTGCCACTCTCTCTGAAGGGCTCCTACCTGCTCCAGTAGCTCACTGGGCCGGGGGAGTCCTCCCATTAACCTCCGTGGAAGAGCAGCGCCCTGGTCTTGGCATGCTTTTGGAACAGGGCTGTATGGGGCAGCTGTGGCAGGCAAGGCTGGTTTTCTGAGAAGAGATGAGTTTTTAGAGGCTGCATACATCTCTGCGTCCCTCCCATTCCTGCAAGAGTGAGGGCTTTGGAAAACTAGGGGAGGAGTTTCCCAGCTGATGAGCTCCTTTCCTCCCATTAGCCAGGGAGTTGTGGGGTAGGCCGCTCCAACCAAACCGTGTTTGATTTAGGCTTGGACTTGCGAGGTTATTTTCATGCAGCAGTCCTGAGGCCATCCCATTTCCAGGCCTTTCCTTGGCATAAGTGGCATTAGCCCGAGGGTGGCCCTCGTCTGTGCCAGATGCCCACAGCCACAGCAGCAGGAAATCAATGGGGCGTGGGAATATCCCCGCCACTGCGCTTTGTCACTAATAGCCGTGGTGGTGGAGGAGTCCCTGTGGCATTTCCACATTACCTGGAGATTTCCCAAGGCAGGAGGAATCCTAAGGATAATTAAGCCTGTTTTATTTAGGGCTGAGCCGAGCCATCAAAGTGGCATAAAGCAGCCTAAATGGACCAGAGGATCTGGCGCCTTATGTGAAAACTAATCATTTTCTGAGGTGGTCTGGTAATTTCTGAGGAGGATGTAAAATAATTCACACCCACGTGTAGCTTTTAATGAGTAGAAAGGGCTCTCCACTGCCTGTTCTGGAATTGTGTTTTGATTTTTTTAACAAAATGAAACGAAACAACAATGTTTGCATGCAACAAAGCGAGAGGGAGAGAGGAGCAGGAGCTTGGGGCAGAGTCTTTGTTGCTGTTTTCATCAGGGTTAAGGGCTCAGTGACCATTTGGAAACCTTTTATGGGCAAACTGGCTAGCAGCCAGTGCTGCAAATTTGCACTCCTGACTTTTTGATTAGTCAGTAGTCCATCAACAGCAGTAGAAACCTGAGAAACATTTGCAGCTAACCACGTGAAAAGCAGGTGTAATAAATCAGGTTGTTCAGGTTTAGTCCCAACTGGGAAATGTGGGGATGGAGGCAGAAATCATTCCTACTTCCCTCATGGTGCATCAGAAAACCTGCTGCATTGTGTGTCCGTCTCCGTGCAGAATTGGGGCCAAAGCCGGGTGGTTTTAGAGTGAGCCCTTCATCGCTGCCGACAGTGCTACGTGGAAGGAGCCCTCTCTCTGCCCGTGCCCCGCTGGCAGCAGAGGCACCTTGTCTGCCTGTTTGCCTCTGGCCCTCGGGATGCGTGGTGTGGGCAGCACCAGTGGTGAGGGGAAACCGAGCTCTGCTCCTGCTGCGCCTGCACCCAGGTTCTCCCTGGGAGCAAATCAGCGGAGCTGGTGACAGCAGAAGCCATGAAAAGCCTTGTGGCAGATGTGAGCCTGCTCTCCAATACTTCATGAATACCGAATCTGCTCCTTTTGCAGGGGGAGGGTGGCTGTCTGCGTAATTGCTTGTTATTTATAGTGGATGGGCTATACACTACGTCGGAGTGAGGTGGTGGTGATAAAAGTAGCAAAGGTGCGTCCTGGGATGGGAGCCACAAGCAGGGAGGACCAGAAAGTGGGAGGGAAGTGTTGGTGCCATGAAGATGTACCGGCTTCCTGAGCACATTTGAATGCTGCACCAAGCCCAAATGGAGTTTTTTTTTTTTTTTTTTCCCTAGCCTTTTGGGTAGAATACTGAACCGAAGTGGTTTAGTGGTTGTGAACCAGAATTTGGTAACAGCTTCACAAGAATTCACTTCTCCCCAAAGCTGTGTCAGTTTAGGATTAAACAAAACATCCCTGAGGCCCACAAGAGGTGAGCTACCATCAGATTTAGAAATGAATTTGAGGAAAAATTCAGAGGGTCATACAGAAAATCGCAATTTACAGTCTTGTCAGATGAGCAGGGAGTGAGAAGAAGTGGAGATGGGACAGGTTTTACTGAGGGGACACGGGGTCTCGGCTCCTGCTCCCTGTCTCCTCACATCCAGACTGCATGGCCCAGCCATAGACTAACTTCTGCTGCCACCGCCTTTGCTGCACTTGGTCTGTAGTTAAACGGAGACCTTCAGGCTCTGGCCTTAGCAATCCGATTGCTTTCCTAGGTATTAAAATAACAAAAGAAACAGAAGCTACTGAAATAGGAAGAAGAAAGAAGAGCCCTTCAACACCCCCAGCGCCAGGGAGGCAGCGAGAGCAGAAGCATCCAGGGATGGTTTGCACACCCAGTGCTGTGAGTTGTCAGTGGTGGAGATTTGACAAAAAAACAAAAAAACAAAACAAAAAAACAAAAACACACCACAACCTTTTATAGTAATTTTAAGAAAAATTTAGTAACAACTAAGTGAACCACTGAAACCAACTGAGCTGAACAAGGGAATAACAACAAAACAAAAAGCCCAGTGTGTGTCTGTTGCCTGGGGCAAGCTACAGATGATGGATAAAGTGACAGACGAATCCTTCCCTCATTTCCATTTTAATCTCTGTCTACTAATTGTCATCAATATCATCAGGGTCACTAGACCACTAGTGCGAGTCTACAACCTTGCACAGAAGCAGCAGCTTTCTGCCTGCCTGTCCCTAGGGCTTTTCCCCTTTGCTAACCCAGTCTGCGTTAGGAGACGCACTGGAGGGGGCAGAAAGCCTTTGGGGGAAAGGTGGGTGCTGGTGCCCCATGAAACACAGGAGAAGCTACTCGTAGCATCCCGGCATTAAAATACAGGACAATTGCAGCGCTCTTTGAAATGAAAATTATTTATGCTCCCTTTATGCCAAGGCCAGGATTCAAAAAAAAAAAGGGTCGCTGGGAATCCAGCTCCCATTGGAAGAAGGGGCTCAGTCCGACTCTTAAATCAATGACTGTGTGATGAAAGCATGCTTTGGATCAGACCCAAGGAGGACAGTCAGAGTTTTTTGCCTGTTCTCTGTCTGGTGGTTTGTCTTCCCCTCCTTGTTGCTTGTAGCGTATGTGACATACGTGAGGTGCCATGGGTGTACCCGAGGGTGTCTCTCACAGCGACCCATCACACGATCCCTCAGAATTTTGTCCCCTCATCCCCCTGTCCAGAAAAGGCACCCTTTTGTCTTGTAAAGGTAATGTTTAACCCAGGGGCTCCAAGCCAAATCCTGGCCTCTGTGCACAGCTTGAGCACAAATTGTGCCCATGGCAACTACGCAGCGACTCGCTTGGTTGGAAACCTCCCATCCCCAACTTGGAGGCAGCCATGTGGTCCCCTGCTTCTGCTGCTAAAAAGTAATAGATTTTTGGCAGTAACTCTGTACCTTTATCCTGTACCAAATACTCTCTGCTTTATAGATGCTGCATGTCTGGGTGTTCTGGTTGAGGCTCCAGGTTTGCTCTGTTGGTAGTGCTCCCTCATGACAATTTTTAACAACTTTTTATTTTTTAAATTTATTTTAACCCTGTGGAGTCTCCTCCATCTCTAATTAACTCAGTTTCTAGTTTCTCTACTCCATTTCCTTTGTGTTCCCCTCCCTAGCTCTCAATATCCCTTTGATGGCACCATCCTCTTCTCTCCCCAGTGTCCCTCATTTCTCCTGACTCCCCAAGCACTTTCTCTACAGTCATACTCATTGGCAGATCGCCTCCTTGTTCCACCTACCAGCAGGTATGCATTTCTTGTGCAGGAGCTGCAAGGATAAAAACGAACTTTTCCTGTTGATTTGGGATCTCGTGAGTTCAGAAACTGCAGGTGACTCCTCCACTGATGCAGCCGTAGCCGGTGATGAGGACTTTGCATCTCTCCCTTTCCTAGAGCCGATGAGCCTGTTGTAGGACGCTGTGGTTTTGAGGTTCCACATTTGCAGGACAGTGCCTGTCTTGCATCTGATGGGTGGCGAGAGGTAGCTGTGGTCATCTCGGCGTTGTGATGGCCCTCTTTGGCTTGCTAGTCCATTTTTTATTGCTTTTCTATTTACCTAGTGAGTTAGGAAGGCACCGTTGCAACATGGTAATTCTCCCATGTGTGTCTATCCCCTGTGTGGTCATGTGGCAATTCAGCATTTCGGTGTGCTGCCGGATGTGTAAGGAAAGGTTGGTGCTGTCTTCTTCTTGTATTGTGCTGTGATTCACTGCTAGCGGTGTGAGCAGGGTGGGGAGCGGCACCGAGACAAGAAAAAATTGCTCTGCGAAACCGTGGGCCGCAAATCTTCACAGGGAGGGTCCCCTGCTCCGGCATGAAGCCTTCAGCGAGGCCCGTGCCCTGTCAGTCACAGTCCCCACGGCTGCAGCTCCAGATCTTTGGCGCTTACCAGCAACATATTTGCAAAGCTGCCCTGCTGTGATCACTGATCTCTGCCAGCTTAAATTTTGGGAAATGCTTTACACAGCCCTTCCCCTCCCCTCCTTCAACCCCCGCAGGTCTCTGGACAAGAAAAGAAAGATTTAATGTTTGAGCATAAGCACTGGTCAGACAATCTGCAGCGTATCTTCTCGAAAACCCAAAACAGGTGCTCTTGGGCCATCAAAGTCTTGAAGCAGTTAAACTTCCTTTCACCTCTGTTGCAGTTCCTTTAAAAGAAATAGAGAGATCTTCAAAAGGTGGAAGGGTGGCAGGCCAGAAACGTAAAGCGTGTGCAATCACTCAGATACAAGTGGCACCACTAAAAATTGCCTTCATATATCAGCTTATGGTTTACACACTGTGGCAGAAAGGACGCTAAAAGGTCAGCAGAAAAAAAATATATATGTCAAGCCTGGAGCTGTGACTCCAAAGGTGTGGAAAGACATGATCTGAGAAGGGTTCTAGAGGGACTGGATAAGTGCTTGATATGGCAGGATTTTTTATTTTATTTTATTTTATTTTTTGCAAGAGAGCTGCTTGCAAACGTCAGCACAGAAGCCAAGGTATATACTCGCAGTAACCTCTTGCTACGACCCCTGGTGACAAGACGGATAGTTCCATTCATCTGTGGGTGAGCAGCAGAGGCTCTCTGCATTTTTTACTTGAAGCCCTGGATGAATTTGTTTGCGGAGGGGAATGTCACCGTTGTGAATGCTCTGATCACTCATGTGCCCATAGTGAAGTCGGTTGTAAGGAAAGGAGGGGGAATCGGGGGGGGCAGAGCGAGGAGGAAAGCAAGCTTCTCTCTGGGGGTCTGGGAGATGCCAGCTTATATCCAGCAAAACATCTCCAACCAAACATTAATGGAGGATGTGACTTCGAAACGGAGGGATCAGCAAATCCGCCGTAAATTAATAATGTGCCCTTTTAGTAGCAATTGCTTTATGAAAATCGGTAAGGCTTTTTTTCCCCTCCTTCCCCCTTCTTGTAGAAATAGCTCTGAAATAAGTGGGTCTCACTGGAGTTTTGTTTAAGACTGACCCCTTACTTTATTAACCGTGTAACATTTTAAGGTTGTTTTTTCCTCTCTGTCTCCTCCAGCAAGTCTCTATTGATCACTGTTTACAGTTATAATCCCTTTCAAATTTATCATCCATGACTAACACCACATGTATTGATTAGTGCTGACGGATGTCCCTGTATGGTATATACCCACAGTGATTCTGGCCAGTGAAGTACAGTAGAAATATTTTTTTTCTCTCCTTCATTTGCTTTTTATAGCTTTCTGCAACAACCTCTCCTCTTCCCCCCCCCCCCCCCCCCCCCTTTGTTCTCAGTGTGGCTAACCTATTTCACACAAACGCTGTGGGATTAACATGTCTAAATTTAGGACAATTTCCTTATTCCTGATGAAGTCTTTGAAAGTGGAAGGAAAAGAAAGGGTAGTGGTGGTTGGTTTTTTTTTTCTTTTTTTTTTTTTTCCTCAACTGGGAAGCTACTGGAAAGAGACAGGCCCTGTAGGAGATCAGATTTATGAGGGACATCCACACGTCTTAACCTAAAGCCTAAAGTAACAAAGATGTAAGGGCTAGTTTTTTAAGGGACAAATTAGATGTCACTGGTGACTAAGGACAAGGTGTCCGAAATCTGGACTATAAATGGAGTCATTTGTCAACAATGCATTTTTGCTTGCCTCCTGCAACATTTCCTCCATCTCTTGTTGGCCAGAAATAGAGTTTAAGGTTAATCTCTTTTCTCGGACACCTTGATTAAACTTGAATTTACAAACTTAAAAGAAAAGGAAAAAAAAAATCAGCCTCATATGACCTCAAGGCTTTTTGTGTAGTAGCAGCATCTAATTTTTCTCACCTAAGGTACCAGCTTCCTAATGGCTTCAGGTGAGCTCCTAACATTTCTGCATACCTCTACAAGCACCTTTTTGTCCCCTTTCTTCCTTCCCGGGGAGCCCCTACCTTTTGAATGTCTGTCGTACACCAACTCCCCTTTCTCTGTACCACAGCCCAAAAGGACGTGATTTTTAAGCACTGAAAATTGCGCGTTCCTGGAAAATCCCAGTGAGCAGAGAGAGGTGCTAAGGGAGCTGAAAGCTCACGTTGGGTGCTGCTGAGTGAAGCCCAGCGGTCACTGTCAGTGGGCACACGTGGCAATTACTGATTAAGCCACTCCACTGACTCGTTCTGGTTAACCCAACGGTGTGAACTGCACCTTGCAAAGGCTGGGCTCCTTCCAAAATTTAATAGCCCTTTTGTAAGGGTTTCTTTGGGTGTGCTTTATGCAATAGCTTAAATACACATTCTCATGCATGCATTTTATTCAGGTGTAATAAAGCAGCAAGTATTAGAGTTGTTAAACCTCAGTAAAAAGATTTTTAATAATAATTCGGCATTTATTTAATATATAGCCACTGTCTTATTAAATCTAACTCTTTAGATTTAATAGAAGAGTTTATTGTGTTATAGCATTGCTACTGAGACGCTAAAGTTATGGTTGAAAAGGCATTTTCATTATAAACTCCTGCTTGCAGGTGCCTATAACTTGTTGAAGTACAGTACCACTTTTATTTCAATGTGAAATCACTCACTGTACTTCTTAATTTCTTTCTTGCATCTCCTCAGAAACAAGGACATTTGGATGTTCAAAAAAAAAAAAAAAGAGAGAGAAAAGAAAACCAGGAATTACTGAGGAGCAGCATTAGAGTTGAGAATTAAAATGCATCAAAGGCAGAGTTCAGAGTTACGGAGCTTATGAAACACTGGACCCTGATCAAGCTGCTGTACCCATGTCTGTTAAAGCCTGAAGTCTGCAGTTTGTTCAGCAATGCGTAGTGCCACTGTTTTGACAGAGAAGCGTGCTGGCAAGATGGGGTTGTCAGAAGGAGTGCTATCACTGAACTCCCAAATTCTTGCGGTCTTGATTGACTCTATAAATTGGCACGACCTGTATGTCAGGGCAGGGACTCTGGAGTTTCTTTTCAGTGTTTTTTTGCACAAGGGATGTCAGGAGAGTATGATAGCTGTGAACGAGGAAAGAGAAGGAGTCAGATCTGAGCTCCTGGGTTTGCAGGAGCACACGCAGCAACTTGCAAGGGCGCTGGCCTGCCCGGCCTCGCCATTTCCTCTGGTTTCCTGGAAGAAATTGGATTTTTCCGCAGGGCTCCTCAAAAGGCAGCTGCTACTTGCTTGTGCCACTGACCCCTCTATGGCACAAGCAGCAAGGTCTGGAGCAAGCTCATACTTTTCTCCCTCTTCCACCGTGTATAACAAACTCTTTGCTTTGGTTTCTGTTGTTTGCACCACGAACTTCCCAGACAGTACCCCGATGTCCTTTGCAATAGAGGGTAATGCAATAGAAATCCCAGTCTCATCTCAGCTAGCACTAAGCACGTGACATTGGTGGGTAGCTATGTGGAGAGGCGATTTCCCCCAGGGTACCCACTGAACCCAGCTGCAAGCCAGCCCTCCGCTTCACCACCCAAGGGCAAATACGACAGCGGTCGGTGCCACCCTTCCCAGGACGCATGGGCTGCAGTTCCCTCCGTTCTTCCTTTAATCACCTGTGAAGCGAGTAGGAGTGCTGATATCTGAATATGTTTACAGTTCAAAGTAAATGTGTAGATGGAAGAGGAGAGCTGACATCCCCTGAGTTTCCAGCCATCGCAGGCTCAGACAGAGGCTATGGAGAAATTTCTTTATAACCTCAAAACTAAACGCAGTGGAGTGTAGATGGGTCATTAGTTTATATGAAGTTTGTTGCATCGCTTTATGGGCGGATCAGTTGGCTCAGGAAGAGCCAAAGAAAAAAAATCGTGTGTGTGTGTGTGTTTTTCTCCTTTACCTTGAAGGCAAACAGAGTTTTGTCTGGTGAGGTGCTGAGGACTGGACTCAGGGTCAGTGTACTTACGGGGATGAACCAGGTTAATTGCCTGGTTTTATGATGAACAAACAAGGCCTGCCGGCAGGAGGGCTGTCTCCAGGAAATGGGGCAGGTTTTGGCGTTGTGTCCTGGCCACGCCACCAAAAGGGTGAGTGCAGCGGCGACGCCCACGGTGGCCTCGTGGGTTTGCACTGGCGTTGCTGGAGGTGACCCTTGCAACTTCACGCTGCTTTTGTAAATCTAATATTTAATTGCTTTCCGGGATGGGAACCACTTGTAAACAAACCTTAGCGTCAACGGAGACTTTATAGTTGAATAAATAAAAGCTGACAAAGAAGGATCGGAGACACAAAAAACAGGAGCACAGCACTAAACTGCCCCATAAAACCTGTGCACAGAGATAGTGTTCTCCAGTGTTGCAACAGCAGGCTTTTTGCTTATCCATGGACCGAGTTCACGTGTCTAATTACTTTCCTTTATTTCAGTTCTGGCTCAGAAGCTGCTGGCAGAGTGGCACTGAGCAGACTTTTTAATTATTATTATTATCACCAGGCCTGAGTAAATTTCTCTTTCGGTGGTGGGAAAAATCCATGCAGGAAGGACTGTGCCACCATCGCAGAGGGTGCAGCCTGTCCTTGCATAAACTTGGCGCTGAGCAGTAACTGCTAAAGAGAAAGCTACTGTTTAAAAGCACACAGAGTTTTGGTAAATCTCTTCTGAATCTGCAGCTATGCAGTGCAGCTTAGCTTATGTCTAAACATCATCTCTTCCCGAGAATGCAAACGTTTGCAGTGTGAGTTCATTCAAACAGAACTGCTTAAATAGTCAGGTCTCCTGCTCACATGTAATCCATTCAGGTTGTAGGAACACTCCAAAAGGCTTCCCTTGTCTTGCCTTCAACTTTACCCTAGGAGAAAAAAAAAAAAAAAAAAAAGTAAAATTTTAAATGTATAAAAGGCCTTGCAGCTAGAAACCTTAATCTGCTGCAGGTTATTCTCTCTGACTGGTTTTGCACTACTGCAAACGTGTGTGCAAAGTCCTTTTAATGGCTCAGGAGTGTGTGGCCAGTAGCCACACTGGTAACTGTTGCTTTTGTCCAAAGGAGAAGCAAATGCCATTATTTAGTAGTAGTGACCTCAACAAGACACATTACATGGAAGATGCTCACGCAGAGATGTCTGTGTAGCTCCTGAATCTTCTGAATTTCCAGAGAACTTATCGTGCATTACCATTTTTTAAACACAGCTATTCTGTTATGAACGTTTTTGGCTGTACAGGTATATTCAGTCCCTTTGCCGGTTTTATTTTCCTGCTGTTTGTGGCTCTGTGGTCCACGCTAACAGCAAACTGGTTTTATCCAGGGATTGAGGAATATGGTGAAGAAATAGGAAGCTGGTGTCCTCTTGGTTTTCTTTGACTATCTCTCAGTAATAACAACTGCTTA
Source organism: Anas acuta (assembly GCF_963932015.1). NCBI lineage: Eukaryota > Metazoa > Chordata > Aves > Anseriformes > Anatidae > Anas > Anas acuta. The sequence continues at coordinate 4,142,454 of NC_088981.1, read as the reverse complement.
AAAAGTTTGAAGGTAACAAGAACTGGGGATTTTCTGTTTTTACTTTCTATGAGGATCATTTTAAAATATCCACAGGTTCATTTTTATGTAAGGTCACAGGACTTGGCACGTTTCAGATGGTAGTTAGTCACCTTTTGGTAGGATTGTCTCATGGAAAAATGTGTCTGCCATTTTAAAATAATTTTCAAACATGGAAAAATCTTTTTTACTTGGAAAATGTGAAGATCTGTTAAGAATTGGGCTGCCTTCATCTTAAGACCAACCATTTCTTGTTGGAAAAGTAATTGCAGCAGAGCTCGTTTTTTTGTAGAGAGATGCTCATGTAGTTTAGTGGTGTTTACTGGTTGGTTTGACCTGTTTTGAAATTTGAAAACAAACAAACAAACAAAAAAAAACATGAAAATGAGATGAAGTGAAATATCACCCTCAGATTTATTTTTGTGATACAAGAGCTCAACTCTGGACTTGCTGTGGACCTTGGGGTTGTCCATTCACCAAACTTAAAACTTAAAGAGGTCCCAGGCATTTGGACCTCTCCAAGCATCTGAGGGAGTCTCTGGAAATACAGATGCTAAATTGGGGGTTGATGACATAGTGAAAATGTTGATTGGGAAATGTCCGTGGTAGATGCCTTGGAAGGAGTGACTTTCAATTGTATGAAGATGCCTTAAAAGTCATTTGGCTAAACTAACATCAGGAGGAAAAAATATTTTTCTCCATAAAAAAAGAATAAAGGACAAATACCTCCTGGCCATAATCATCCAGATTTTTAGTTCTAATGGTAAAAAAAATGTGGTAGTCTTCAGATACCAGCCTCGTAATTGTTTTTCCATGTGGTCAGAAGACTGTAATGACCTCTGCATAGTTCTGTCACAAATGGATCTTCCTACAGGTCCTTATTTTTCATCCTGTTGGGAAATGTATTTCCACTTATTTGTCTTTCATTTAATTTCTTTTCTTCCTTCTTCTTTCCTCCCTTTTTTTTAACCTCAGAGGTAGCAATCCTACTGCTATTAGCAAGATGTCTATTATAGTGTCATTAAAAAAGCTATAGTCAGAGCATGGAATGACTCACATCATGGAGGAGTTAATAATTCACTGTAATAAAAGTATAAAGTTTTATGATAAACCACTCTCAGGGGAGTTAAATATAATCCTTAGCGGGTCACACACTGACTACAAAGCTTACATTTGTAATGGTAATTTGAATTTACTACATCGCCTTTAGTTTTTAAGCGTTTGTATGTCATTAGACCTTATAAATTGATTTATATGTTCAACTCCAGTATAATTCTACATAAAGATACAATAAATTTTATGGATTACAGATATGGCATCTAAAACAGTTTAGAAAAATAATTTTATTAAACTCATTTAAATGGCAGCGATGAACAGTGACGAGGATGCCAGGGTGTCTCAACTTCTGAGAAGTGCCCAAGGTGAGAAGGGAGCTGCGGGTGGTGGCAGGGACAGAGGGAGGGGACAGGGCTGTAACTCGTCGCCTCGCTTCTCCTTACGGGTCCCGCTCCCACCAAGTGCTAAGGCTTTGTGCAGCCACGGCTGTTGTCTGCATGACCCTTGTGCTGCTCCCAGCCCAGCTCTCCTCATGGGAGCTGGGGGCTCACCAGGGCCACCCTCAGCTTTCCACTGGTGATGTTGCTGGTAAAGCTACAAGATCACCTGCAGGGAAGGGTTTTGGTTGTACCATAAACAATTCACTTTTTAAAATTTGTTTAGAGGCAACACAGCCTGCTCTGGCACATCTCTGGCTTCTGAAGGATGTCTTTCCTCAGCACTTTGCCACCCCTGCACTCTTTATCAGAGAGAGCTCCTGAAAAATGCAAAGTCCTTCCCCCCTCCTGAGGCTTGGAGCCTGCCTACACGTTCATAAGAGAACCCATTAATAAAAGCCCATCTTAAGCATTCCCCACTGGTATAATTTCAGTGAAGCTGACCGTGAGCAAGTGATGTGCTATTTCCCTTCCAACACAGCAGACCCTGCTCAGCCCCCGTATCCTGTGAAAACTTCTGGTTGTGTTTGCAAGGATGTGCAGCAGTCCGCGAGAGCAGTGCAGAATACAGCTCAAAAATACTTGATAAACTTATAAACTTTGCTGTCTGTTTTTAAAGTGGTTTTAAATAATCAACCAGCATTTTAATTCTGCTTTTCCTAAAGCCGGTGTAATTTCAGTGCTGATCTTCCAAACCCTTTTGTCTAATCCGGTATGTAATCTTTCCCATAACAAAACTTAAAAAGATCCTTGTACTCCCTAGTGGGCAGTTATCATTGTATTCCCCATCGCACTCACACATTAGCAAAGCTTTATCCCATCATCGTTTTGTTTTTGAAAGCATTGAGGTAAATCTCAGGTGGCATCCTGCACTCAGTGGGTGTGTCGCTGATTAAATGACCCAGCCAGCTGGACAGGTTTATGTACAATTTACTGGAAATGTATTAAATGTGTCTCGGGAAATGATTCTTTAAAATGTTCTCACTGCCAGTGCAGTAAAGATTAAGACCTTGGCATGAAACGGAAAAAAATTAAATAATTTTCAGAAGCTTGATGTAAAATAATGATACTAGATGTAACTTCAAGTCACCAAAGGATGAACATTTAGGCTGCATTCATATTCCTCCCTTGATTAATTCCCATAATAACTCGGGGGTCTCTGAAACTTGCCGGCTGAATTCGAGCCCTGGCACAGTCCCCCTGAGCCCTGCTTTGTCTGTGTCAGCAGCGCTCAGGGAAGCGCAGGATTATGTAGGCAGAAACAGGACTCGCAGGTGGGCAGGCTCTCGGGAAAATAAACACCGTTATTTTCACATAATTATTTTTGATATTCCAATTCCTTTTTTTACATTCATTGGCATAAAATATTGTGAGGGCAGCATTTGTGCTGCCTCCCAGATTTTATTAGTGCCTGAATTTCATAAGCCAGTCAAGAGCACTTGCTTAGCATATAGCTAGCTTTAAATGTTACTGCACACAGACTTTTAAAAAATTTATTATTTGTGCCTTTTACATCCATCCGTATTTCATCACGATTCTCATGTTTGGTTGCATCAGAGCCCAAAGATGCAGTCTTGCTGGAGTTTTCCTTGGCACAAAGGGATGGCTGGATGGGCTTGCCCAGCCTTTGCCTTTTGAAGTGCCTCCAGCTGAGGGTGAGCAGGACAAAGGCAAAAAGTGAAGGTGGGGCCCTGCTGCCCCCAGACAGTGGGGCCGCAATGGGAGCAAGCGGCCGGGGGTGCTGCGGGGTGCGTGGGACAGCTGTGCCCGCACCGAGGGGCTCAGGGTGTCTTTGAGTTTCAGAGCCTGAAATTATACCGGGAGAAAGTGCTCTCTGTAGGATCCTTGAACATTTGCTCCTCAGCAAATAAAGGCATTAAGTCTTCCCTCCAAATACACAATTTAGAAATAAAAGGTAATAACCGACGATACACAAACACAGAAATTTCCATTCTTCACAGATTAAATGATCCTTGCTGCAGATCGTGAAAAGAGCCATTAGTGGGAGAGAAAGGAGGGCGGGGGGGACTCTGTCTAGCAACAAGCAGTATATTCTGTGCTTTAATAAGAGGGAAGCTGCTGGGGAGCTGCGGCATTCAGAATCACCGCGAACACAGCAGGTTGATTTCGGCTGGGCAGGATGAGTGGGGGGGACGGAGGTAGAAGAGGCCGTGGAGCAGGGCTTGCAGCAGGCCTGTGCCCTCCTTTAAGTTTTTGGAAGTTTGTATTCCTTGCCCTTGTTGGTTTGTTTGTTTTTGAGAGCATTTTAGCCCTCGCAGACAGGTTCTCAGTGATCCGCTCCTCATGTCTTCTGGCACATTTTGAAGAAAAGATTTCAACTCCTGTTTAACGAGTCAATAGTAATTATTGTTTAGTACTGGATTATAGACAGGCTTATGGAACTAAATAGAGTTGTTAGGATGTCTTTACAGCTGGCAAAGAGTTAATGACTGCAAGTTGAGATGGAATAGTTACTGCCTAGACTGTTATACTATTTTATTTCTGTGGTGTCTGAAAATCTAATAAATCATTTTACTTTTATCTTGATAGTTAATTCTTTCATTAGAAAAATTAGAGGCTTCATTATAATGTTTATCATGAGCTGGAAGGTTTTATTCTTTATATATATATATATATATATATTTTTTTAATTTTAGGATTACACTGTTCACTTTTGCCAGGTTTTCATTTTCTTTATCATTCCTAAGTGAATGCAGCCGCAGAGCGGTGGGCTGGGTCAGACAGCTCAGCAGCCTCAGGAGGTGCCACCCATGCTTTTTACTTAGATTTCCTTGGGTGCTGTTAGATGCATTGGGAAATCAGGCCATAAGCTCTCTCTCTAGACTCTTAGATGCATAGATTGTAAGACTACAAGGGTCTGTAGAGTTCTTTTACTCTCAGTTTCTGGAAAATTGAGGTGAAAACTCCTCACTCAGCAGCAGGACCCCTTTATTCCCTCCAACGCAGTCCTGAGCAATCGCTCTATGTGCTCTAATTTGGCTTGAACACATAATTTAACCTTCCTTCTTGTGCAGTGTGGTTTTTTGTTCCTTCTTTATTATGATGAGTGCAGCATTTCCAGATAACCAGCTACAAGGTATTTAAAAAGCCAGTGTGTGGCTCCTGTCTGGCAAATCCATTTCAATCTTTAGTGAGAAACATACTTGTTAGAAAAGGCTTTGTGGGGCTGTACAGAGGGAAAGAAAACAGACAACCAAAATACACAACAAAAATGGTAGCGTGGTCTGGAAGATGCTCCTTTACTCATGCAGCACCTTTAAGCTGTGCACATTCACCACTTAGACTGATTACTTCTACAATTAACGTGCTTTGGATTTGTGATTCTGTAATCACCCATACATTGCAAAATCTACAGCATATACTGAAAAGTGTCTATAATATATTTTAAAAGGAATTCTTAACTAAGCTCTGACCTTGATACACTCTGAAGGTGAAGAGGATCAATTATAGATAAAAGGAAGGGAGCTCTCGGAGGATATGCATACCTAAGAGTTTCTCTGGGTACAGTTCTAGATCTGTAATTATTGGTATTTATCTTTCCAAAGCTCAGACAAGTAGAGATGCTGTAATTGATTTTATTTGAAAGCATGAGATTGGGCCAAAGGGGAACTTTTTGGCCTTCAGCTTTTGCTTTTCAACCCATATAAAATGAGCATTAGTACTAGAGGTGTTTAATGGCATTTGTTTTTTTTTTTTTTGGTCAAATGTGTGAGCGGGAGCCTGTGGCAAAGCAAACGCCGTCTCTCCTACCTTCAAATGAGCTGGGAAAGATCCTTGTCCTGCCAACTCATCCTTAATTGGTCTATGCTGTAAGAAGCAATTAAAACTAAAGGCCCAATTCATAAAAAATGTACATTCTGCTTGTGTGTAGGGGCTTTTCCTCCACTCCAGCTAGACAGACAGGAGGCACAGAAGCTTTCCAGTGCATTTTTCTTGCAAGTGTCTCCTTCCCTTCTTTTTCTGAGTCACAACAGACCTCCTCTCATGGGTTCCTCTGCAAGGGAGCAAGTGGGTGTGTGCGGTGTAACCCTTATAGACAAAAGGCAACGTTTGGACAATATGTGAAAATGTCCAAACAAAAGTTAAAGGTCTTGTGTCAGCAGTGCGGGCTTCTGCTATCTGATTGATTTTTAGCGAGCCGTTGGCTTACTAGACAGATTTTGAAAGATCTTTGCCTGCTCTGCTGAGTGTGCAAAGCCTTCAATTTCTTCTCCTCTTGGAGAAAAAGAGGAAAAATAAAATGATGTTAAATAGCTAATGCACAGAAGAAAAGAAATAGGAGTGAATCGTTTGTCTAATGTTGAGCTACAAGGAAAGCACAAACTTACATCCTTTTTTTTTCCTTCCATTCCTTCCAAATTTTTGGTTAATAGCCTAATATCTATATGCATTGAAATATATTCGTATAATTCCTATCATTCTTTTTGTTTCTTCCCTAGATTTTTTTTTGTGTGTATGTGTGTGTGAAGAATTTTAGGATATAATTTCTGTGGGTGACTGTGTGGTATAAAGCTGAATCATGCTCCATCTGTTGTGAAATACCTGTAGCTCTTAGAGCGATCTCCACTGCAGATGCCGCGGGGTTGGGTTTTGCTGGCGGTGGTTCGATCCAGTTAGGTTGAAATCACCAGGGAGCTACAAACTGCTTGCTTAAAGATACCCTGAGAAGGCTCCATCTCGAGTTGTTGCTCCACGCGGTCCTGGGAGCTGGGCTGCCATCCTTTGGTTTTGGTTTCCTTGGGTTTCCACGTGCACCGTCTGCCCAGCCCTAACCCTCCCGCGCCTTCCGCCAAGGTAAAAATTACCCTCGGGGAGAAGGAGAGCCGGCCTCCAGTCCACCTTCAGGACCAGGATCTGATAAGCAGTTTCAAATGTCAGTGGCCTGTTGTTGGTAATTAAATTGTAATGACAGATCTGTGCTGATACTATCAAGGTGCTTTTGTCCCGGGAACCCTGCATTAAGAGGAGTCGCAACAGCAGTTTTGCTTGTTGCATCTTCCTACTGTTACAGTTAAATAGTTCATGGGCATCAGCTTCCCTGAGCAGAAAACTGTGCGGTTGCTGGCATGGGTTTTATGCAAAATGGCCGGGACTGCAAGTATATCTGAGTATTTGGAGGTTCAAATGCTGGTTAGCCTGTGCGTTCCTGGTAGCAGGCCCTCTAGGCACAGATTTGTTTGTATATTTTTACATGCAGACCTGGAGCCTTTAAAATATATCTGTTAACTTTTGGAGAGAAAAAGGGAACGTCTATAGCAAGGCTAAAGTTCAGAACGAACGCGCTCGGTCAGAGAAATATCAATATGCAGCTGTCAGGAGGACTTACATTCTGAGTCACAAAAACACATTTTTTTTTGGTTTAACTTGTTCTATTATAAATGATTAAAAGCACATGATCGGTCATGGAGATAATAATAGCAGTTGCCTTCTTAAAAACAACAACAATCTCTTTATTCCCGTATTGGTGTTTGTGCCCTCAAAAGAAAAGAAGTGAAATGAGAGCATTTCAAATGCTTTGGTGAGTGAGTGCCTTCAAAGAAGTTTTGGAGCCCTCTTCCATCCTGTTCTGTAGAGGTCAGCAAGTTTGAGGAATTACAGGCACTAAGTGAAAATGAAAACATCAAGAGGCTTGCTGTCTATCACAAGTATCACTAAATCTTTTTGAACAACCCTGGGCAGTGAATTATGGAAGCATGGAATTGACTTACAGTTTATTTCTAGTAACAGTCAGTTACTATGTCAAATCTAAAACCATTCAGAAAAGCCTATAAAAATATATGACAAACTAACCAGCAACCTCTAGATCTTTTTACATGTGTATGCTTTTAAAGAACGTCTCGCTAGCGCTTGTGGAAATGAACAGACAGGACATTTTCATGAGGCTATTTTATTTTTTTTTCCTCCTCGCTCATGTTGTTTGGCACCACAGAAAGCCTCTGGAGTAGCTTTGCTGGAGGAAGACAATATGGTGTGTGGGCAGGCGAGCGGCACAGCTCTTGCTCCTGCCTCTCTCGGTGATGCTCTTCCCCCCTACCCTGTGTGCTGCTAGTGAGCACTCTCTTAACAATCCCCCAAACTTGATTTCGAGGGGGCCTTACAGATGCCTGCAACTTTGTCACAAGGGTATTGCACTAGCTACGGCTCACCCTGAGGTAGGACAGAGGCCAGGAGGTCCCATGGGAGCGGTGAGGTTTTCGCTAGGCTGCTTAAAATGGAAGCTTATAAAAGTGTGGGTGCCATTTCTAAAAGTTCCTGGGTTTCAGGTTAGAGTGGCGAAATTGCCAGGCAGCTCAGAGATGCTGTGTGCAGAGGGTGTTTCAAAACAGCGCTGCTGCATACCCACTGTGGTCTCCGTCTCCGCTTCCGATTTCCTTCGGAGGGCTCCTGGGAAGTGGCACTTCCCCAAATGTGCTGCCAGATCTGAAATGCTGGCTGGCTGGTGATAGGAGGTTTTGGGAGAGACACGTTTTTTGGAGGCGGTGGTGCTGGAAAATAGCCCCTTAGCTCAGGTGCTGGATCTGAGCTCCGTCTCTCCTTGGGCTAGGTCACTCCTTTTCAGGACTGTTTGGACCTAATTCTCTCATTGTCAGTAACAGAGACTGGGGACAGCTCCACAGAAAAAGGTAAATGAATTTTAAAATCCGAGGCATCTGAAGGCATTAGTAAAGGCGCCGCCTAGATGCTGTCGTAACAGAGACTGGCAGCTACCAGGTGGGCAGACCTACAAGATGGGTGTTTGGCTAATTACTCGAGAGGCTTACTCTGAAGAGAGCAAACAGGGAGCAGGTCTTTCAGAGCTTTCTTTTTGTTTTCTTTCTGTCGAAGTGGCAGACAGCATTAAATGTTTAAACATTTGCCACTGCAAGAATGAATGCAAAATGTCATGACTCAGGATAGCCATTTTGCTTTCGTTGTGGTGCTCGAGCTGGGAAAGCATCCAAAACCAAGTTTGTCTTGTAAGAAATGATTTCGACATCGGTCCCCTGGCAATTGTATTTTAAAACTAACACAGCCTAATAAACTTTCACTCATGAAACCATCAAAGTTGTGTTTACTAGCAGAACACTTGGGTCAATAAAAATACTCCACACACTAGGATTTGGGATTTTATTATTTTGCATTTATTGAGAAACAAATTGCAGAATAAAGTGGGGCCATGAATAAAATACTCCTATACACTCGGAATATAATACAAAATGTAATTAGGCAGCATACTGTTAAAAGTCAGTATGGAAATCTAACAATACGGCCTCACCAATTGTAAGCATGTAACTGTATAATACATAATTGTCAACTGTTGAGAAAAGATCTCATTTTGATAATGCATATTGAGATTGGAAGTCTGTTTGTTAATGAGTGGTCTGAAAAATACTTATGGCTCCAGGATGCTTGACAGCTCTAACTGCAACTCGTGCAGCACAGTCAAAGAACAGCGAGTTAGAAAGAATACAAACAAAAAATAAGCCTGTTCTAGGAACAAAGAAACATGAATGTTTACATTTACAGAATGTATTAAAATCACACTCATCCTGCTCTCGTTTTAGTCATTTGTAATCGATCGATCGATTCACTGTGATTTGTTTCTGTTACTACATACACAGTTTGGCTTTGAAGCTGTTTTCTTGAGCCGTTGCCAACAGCCTCAGCTTTGTGTCTCTGCTGAGAATGCCTTCCTCACCTGAACATGGGCTACAGCAGCTCTTCTTGCCCATTTTTACAGGTTCTCAGAATTAACCGGCCGTGTCCTCAGTTTTCCATCTCAGGGATATTCTTCCAGGCATTCAGGATGCCACCTGGGTTCCTTTGGGGCTGTCACCTCCTCCTGTGTATGGCATCGCCCCTGCACAGACCTGGGACTGTCAGCCACAGCTACAAGAGAAATGCTCTGTACTTGCAGGGCTTCACTGCGCTCTCCTCCGCAGCTTTATGCGCCTGCTGAAGTTGTGCAAAAGCCAGGATTCAACACAAAAGAGCAAAGCTCTGTAAGTTACACTAGCAGCTTGCACACCTTTTATTTCTGATCTGTGCTGCTTTTGTATTCTTGGTGAGAGATTAAGAAGATACTCTTAAGGTTATTCTGAATACCACAAAAACTCCAGGTAGCATTTTGCAGTGAATTTTGAAATTTCTGAGTAGCGTTGTGCTGGTAAACTCAGATTTGAACTCCCCTGGCATATATTCTGTTCCCTCATTATTCCGTGCGTTTGAGAGGCTCAGCACAACCCACTGTGACTTGTTTTCTCAGAGGGAGTGATTACATGCGAGGTAGTGGGTTTCTTTCTTTCTTTTTTTTTTGGGTGTGTGGCAGTCATAGAAAAGCCAGCCTCTGTTATTTTTCAGAGTATTTGTAGCAGCTGCAGAGGAAATTTCTGTGCTGCTCTGTGTTTTGGAAATGAGGGAGGGAATCTGCTGATGCCTCTGGAGACCCTGACACTGACGTGTTGGGGTGGCTCCTCACAGTCACAGAGCTTGCTGCTGCCCGAGGCAGGAGGGAGGCTTCCTCCCGTCCACTCTGCCCCCCACATCCCGAATTGGTAGGGACTGGTTGGGACTTAAAACAGGTAAAGGAAAATACCTGGTTTGGCAATGCCATGTACTTGCTGCTGCAGACAGAGACTCTGTGTTGTCACTGTACCTGGTGCCCCAACAACCCACACCAGATGGGTCTCAAAACTTTGTTTCCAGGTTGTTTTCAGAGCATTTCTGACCAAAATGCAGGGGAGACTGCGATTAGCAGTGGATGGAAACAGGTTGAAACTCCTCTGGCATCCCTGGAATCACTGCCATGCTTTCTGTGTCACACCAGAAACTGGGGAACTTCACCAAAATAGCAGAGGGTCTGGGCTCTCTCCTTCCTTTTAGCTTCCTCTCTGATTCCCCTGCCCAGCTCATTAGTGAACTTCTAATGGAAACTTTTGAAAGGAGGGGTGGCACATTTTAATTACACAGTTGAAAACACCACGTACATCGCTTCTAACATTCAGCACTTTTTTTCTTGGTCATCAGGCTTATTAGAGCAAACCCCACTACAAGGCTGGCCTGTGTACAGTATCCTGTCTTCCTTGCTTTCCTCAGTGCCTGATGTATTTATCCTGATGTATAAATGCACATTTTCTTCCATTTTCTCTGTATTGTTTTGTTTTAAAACACTGGTTAACTGTTGACAAGCTGGATGCAATTGCCATAGAAATACTGAATAGTAAAGTGGGTTCAGACTTGGTGCATCTTCATTATGCCGGTGCAGCAAATGGTCAAATCCTGTTGCCTGCAAGCCCCCTGGTGCAAGGAACCTCTACTAAAGGGACACAGCCTGGTCAGTGTGGGTTTGGCACAGCACAGTGGGCTGCGGCGCAGACTTCTTAAGCGAGAGGTGTGCTGGGGCATTGGGGAGCATCTTCTGAATTCGGGGTCACACTGGACACTGCTCTGAGCTTTTGTCTCGCACCCGTAGCTCCGCTCCGTTGCACCCGCAGGATGGCCAGGGACACTGGAGGCTTGGTGGGAAGTTGTCAGAAATAATTGCGCTGATTCCTTCCTGCGCTGTCAGAGGGGAAGGTGTTAAACTCTCTGTGGAGGCTGGATGTGAATGGGGATGGACAGTGGTCTTCGGACCATTACAGCCTACTTCCTCTAATTTTTAAAATTTATATACTTTGTAATGCATTATTAATTTTCTTGTGAGTGATATGACTTTCAAGGCTATCAAGGGACTAATCTATTTTTTATATGGAGTAGAGAAGGATTCTAGGTTTGTACAAATAAAATACTCCCTGGAAGCAATACAACTGAAATAATATCTGCAAACATCACTGCTTTACCTCTCTTCTGAGCAAACATCAGAGTCTCTATAGAAAGTTAACACTTTAATTAGACAGAATTTCAAGTGATCATGTATGTCTGCTATTAAGCTAAAGCATTTGTATCCTTTTTCATGAAGATTACATTCTCTGTAGAGGACTAAGCTAGGTATATTCAGGAAGAGACAGCCAAACCCTTGGTTTTATTTGGGAAATTATTTGGGAAACACACATGATTAAACAATCACTAGCATTAGCTGGAATCCAAAAATTGGGTTGCTATGGGTTTAGTATATTTGCTTAATTCTAGCTGATTGTTCCTTGCCTGCAAGGAAAATTATGTGTGGTTGCAGAGGTTTAAATATGCTTTTTTCAGTGAAACTACAGGTATAATGGTTTCATAGGTCTAAGTGTGGAGATAATTTTGGTTTTAGGATGTTAAGCAGTAGTGGATATGTGCAGAGTTATTTAATATCAAATCTTGTGGAAGTAAATAAGATCCAGCAAATGTTATTTGGAAGTTGGATTTGACCTCTAGAATCGTGATAACAGAAGCTTTGATGTACAGAATTAGACTTTTTCTTAGTGTTTGAAAAAATAACACGGATGCAGTAAAGTAGCCTTACAGAAGAGTCAAGTGCAGACAAGGAATGTGATGTGATTAAAACATGTGCCATTGCACGAACAGTGAGTATTTTTTAATGATTCACATTTCATGGATATCCAGTTCTCAATTTATCTACTTTTCTTTTCCTTGGGTGCTATTATCTACAAAGCCTAATACCAGCCTGTCTGCTCTGGAGGGAAAATAATGTCTGTTTTTTGAGCTCCACTCTGCTTCCTCTGCTACACTACGTGAAATTCCTCTGTGTGGAAATCTGACAACCCGGTAGGCACGAGGTGCTGGGGGAACTCCTGTTGGTGCACCTTCCCAGTACAGCTGTAACTCAGAGCTGCTGGCAGGTTCTTCAGCAGGACTACCTCTGTGCAGGAGCCTGCTGGAGCACGTCCTTCATCCACCTCATCCCACCCAGACCGGGGTAAGAGAACGGGATTTGCCTTGCGGCTCTTTTCCAGGCTGTTCCATGCTGCCAGGCAGGACTTGGTCTGCCATCCTGTTTGCAGACTTCCCTTAGCCAGAGCTTCATTATCTGACGTTTGGGCGGTTATTGTCATATCCATAGCAGCTAAACATTATGTTCTTTCACTGCAGGCTTGCGTTTGGTGGTGCCAGAGGAAGGCTGCTGTTCCAGGCCGCCATGTACCAGTGTAGTTGAACAATTCCATTTTATGCTTTGCAGCCTAGCCTAGATCCTTAGTGCATGGGGGTGGCTTGCCAAGCACTCCACTGGCACGATACAAACCAGTGCAGCTGATGACAGGAGGGTACCTGCAGCGTAGGGGAATCCCTGTATGACAACATCCCAAATCACGCTTTTATCCTCCAGGAGTTGGTGTGTGATAATGCTCAGCCCCAGAAATGGCTTCTGGATGCATCATGTTTAGTAATCATTGCAGCCTTGAGCAGTCTTGCATAAAAAATGCTCTCTAGGGATCACAAAATGCAAAGGTGGCTCCAAACCTCCACTGCTACCAGGAACAGGCAGCGACAAGCATTGCTCAAGCCTAAAGCTGGGATGCGTACCGGGCACTTTTTGCCCTTTGATTATTGTTTGTGGCTGTATGGGAATCTCTGACTTCCTTTCCTCTTTTTGTGGTGCTGTTAGCTCTGTGCAGGGTGCTCATGCTACTCAGAGATACAGAAAATGCTGAGAGGTCCTCCTGGAGATGGCTGAGAGGCTTCCTTGCTAGGTGTGTGTGCAGTGCGTGTCTTGTGGCCGTTGTATCGCCGTTCGGAGGAGCAGGGCCATCTGGGGAACTCCAGTTCTTCCATAGGTCAGAGGAGAAAGCTGCCTGCATGTTGGAACCTGAAAAAAGCTAGTCCTGAAAGGCAAAAATCCCTCAAAGACTCCTTAATTAGTACCACAGCGTGCATGAGTTACCTAAATTTGCTGGGAGCAGTAGCACATGCCACGAGCTCATGCATTGTGCACCCAGCTCTGAAACCGACACTGTGGCCTTGAGCAAGTCACTTAACTCCCTGTTGCTCATTGAACTGAGAAGGGGAGATAACGATTTCTGCCTACCACGAGGTAGGCAGCACAGGATAAATTGGCTGTTGGCTTTTAAAGCACTTTAAAGATGTACTGCAAAGCATTAAGAGCACTTGTTTTTATGAAGACAGTAATGGTTAAATGATAATTCTGTGCTCTCGCTGAATTTGTTAGTTTTAAAGTGTGAGTGTTATGCTTCTCCAATATGCTATTAATCCAAACAAATTACTACGCCTTTGTGTGGTATGTGAGAAAGCCTATGAATTTACCTTTCTGTAGCTGTAAATGCAGCAGAAAGGATTTGAACTTCCCTTCTCACCTCAAAGCCTCTGGCAAACTGGTCACTGACATAATAAATATTCAGCATTTAATAATGCTTCACTTTTCCTCTTTAAACCATTAGTTGTTTCCTGCTTGACTAAGAAGAACTTCAAATCCAATTCATTAACATTTCTTTAAATAGCCCTCTTAACAATGCAGGTTTGGTTTCCTTGTTATGTTCTGTCACTAATAGCGGTTTTTACTTCTAACCTGCTATTAATTGGAAATAAAAACCGGATCTCTTCATTTCAGAATTGGTTTTAGTGCCTCTTGCCTCAGATGCCAAAGAGGGTCCTTTTTAGCACAGCGTGTCGTGTTGTAGAACGGTTCCCGGGGTAAATAATTTAGCTGGTCAGAAAAAGCGCACTTCTCTGCGCCGCGCGTGGTCAGCCCGGCGGCGAGCAGCGAGGCGTGCCAAATCCGAGGCAAAGAGGAGCACAGCTGCATGAAACTTTCATCAGGGCCGCAAAGGTAAGAGGCCGCTTCTCGGCGGCGCTTTCGGCGTGACCCCGGGGCTGCCCGTGACCCGCGGGGCAGGCAGGGCCCGCAGCGGCTGGCGCTGGCGGGGCACTGCTCAGCAGCGGCTTAAAGCCTTTGCCATGAAGGACAAATGAAACGGCGCAGATCGTCTCAGCCACCCTAATCTTTTCTTCCTCTACTTCAAAGCCTTCTGTGTTGCATCGCGGTCTGTAATTACCCTTGAGGTATTTCAGACTCGAAGCGACACCGGGAAAATTGCACTTCCCGATAATGGGAGTCCACAGTTGTGTTTAATCAATTATGTAGTTGGTCATGAGACCGGCTTTTTAGTTACAAGAATTTTAAGGCCAACCCCTTATGCCCTGGCTGAGGAGACTGACAATACAGAATTAAAGAAACACTATCCATTTGATGTAGCTTAATCTAGGCTTTACCTGCTTAATTAAAAACATGCTGCCAATACCCACTTTTTCCTCTGTGCTCTAAACAGCCACTCAAATGCCATGCTGTAATTTCCTAAGCAAAACTGCTTAAGTTAGGTGGAGCTGCAACACTAATTTTTACGGATATAAACAGATCCGCGCAGCAGCAGCATCTCCAGATTTGTTGGAGCTGGCGGCAGTGCTGCAGCGCAGGGCTCGGAGGTGCGCGGGTGCTGGAGAGGAAACGCGAGCAGAGCTGGGAATTGCAAACACACAACCTCGCTAACTCACTCTGAAAGATACATGACAGCCAAAAGGTTTGCTCCTCAGAAGTAATGGAGTCGGGCAGGGTGCGCACGGGCACCGGGGGTGAGGGAGCTCCAGCGGAATAAATTTGGATGACGCTAGCTCACCAGGCGCTTTGAGATGTGCAGTAGCTGGCAGTGGGCAGGTCTTGCTGGGGAGGCTGGCGATGATGTTTCAGGCCTGCCAAGGTTAGGTGATGGTGTACGCCCCGTCCTTGCAGAGTCAGGGTGGCATGGCGTGATGCTAAACTGCAGCGTGGCTGTGCTGGGAAGGACAGCCTTGAGGGACAGGGAACCCATCTGTGGTTTTGGACTGGGCTGCTTTGCCCTGCACCCTGGCTGACTCAAGGGGACCAGGCCATGGCTGTGTTGGCTAGGAACAGTCTTTGCAGCGCTCTTAAAAGGCTTGTGGTGAGGCTGAGCGCTTGTTGGTGTCCCTGAGGCTTTGGGAAACTTCTGTAAGGCTGAGGAAATTGCCAAATGTTGGCCCTTGGACTTTGTTGCTGGCTGGGTGTAGACCTACCCAGATGACCACTGAATTACCCAAGCAACTGCTGTTTGAAGAGCATCCAGGTGTCCTCCTGCCTCCTTCACCTCCTGGTCAGCTTTCCCACATGCTGCATCCCTGTCTGTCTGATTTCTCCTCCCCACCCCAATCTCCAGCTGCTTTGCAGCAATGCTTTATAAGCCACTAAATGCACACTGCTTGCCTGTTTCTCCTCTTTGGAAAGTCTTATGAAATTTCAGTCATTGATGGTTTTCTTTTGTGGGAAAGGGCGTCATCACGCATGAGGTACAAGCTTGATGCTATTTCAGATCTGCTTCACCTGGGGGAGAGGGGAGCTTTTGAAATTCAAAACATCTTACAAATTCATACAGTACTTTAGTTACCTCCGTGCCTGCCAGCTCTTTGCCTGCGCTGACAGTTTGTGGCAGAAATATTATTGTCTCTGAATTTAGATGTCCAGGAGAATTGATGATGCATGAGCAGGTATCAATAGATGTATACATTCATACCTCTTTTACAAATTTTTCTTTCTCAGACAGCATTATAGATAACTGTCCCAGGAGAAGTTATCTTTGATAATCTGATGTACTCACACGGTTACAAGTGGGATGCCTGTATGTAGTACAGAAGGTAGACTATTCCTTAGGCCTTTTCTCTCTCCTCTAATTTTAGACTAGGAGCAATATGCAGGAGTTGTTGTTGCTAGTCACATAAGGCCGGTGGGCTGTCTTGCTGGGAATCACTCGTTGCCCTAACCCAGTTTCAGTTATTCTATTAATACACCATTGGAGTCTGGCTGGAGCACCAAGTCCTCTGTGGACAGGCCAGTGGCAACGTCTCTTTCCTGGAGCAATTAGTGGAGAAGTGTTACAAAGATAACAATTCAGATAAAAGCGATCAAAGGGGCACAGTAGAGAGAAAAAGAGCTGGTGGGGAAAGTCAGTTTGGAGCTCAAATACGTATCTCCTGAGCTAATGGAGGCCCGGTGGAGGATATGGTTCTGTTATGAAAAAGCATTCCTCAGAAGCACAAACCCCAACCGTTCCTGGAAAATAAAAACCCTTATGGAAATGAAAGTGAACTTCTGAGTGTCTTGGTCTCACATCATTCACGTGTAGGTGGCGGTGAGTCTGCTCTGGTGCAAAGCTTTGCTGTTAGCACTGATGCAGCAGCCGCGATTTCTGCACCGTGTGGGACGCTTGCTGCGGTAGCACATCCCCGGTCCAGGCGCAGGGTTAGTCCACATAAGCAGCTTGGTTTTAGTCTGGATCTGTTCCCTGCTCATACTCACCATGTCGTCACACGTGTGCTTGTGCTTTCTTAATGCTCTCGTGTTGTGTTGCTCCAGTGTGTGTTGCTTCATTGCTGATTAGGCAGATGGGCTGATACGAGACCAGTCCCTGGAGTGCTGCTTCCATACCAGTGATTTAGCTGTGTAACTCTCTGTAACGAAGCTTATTGAGGATGGCAGCCTGGGCTGTCCTGTGGAATTCGAGATATGTTATTTTTGTTCGGAGGACATTTTTAAAGGATTTTAATTATGTGCATGGTTAATAAATGTCATGCTATCCATCTTCAGTCATGCGTACACATGCAATGTGCTGCTCAGGTAGTAACTGGCCTGCACTCAGGATGATATGCAGCCATATTTGTGGCATTTCATTACTTGACTTGCTTTTGGGGCAAGTGCAGAAAGAGATTGTTCCCCCCATCTCCCAGTAGTCCTCATACAGCAGATTGATGCACGAAATATGTGATTCTTTAATGTACCTGCAGCTGAGAATGGAAGCGGCTGCTGCCCTCTCTGCAGTCAATTACACCATCTTAATCTGCTCTGACATAATATTTTTTTTTTCTCCCAGTCTTATTTTTTCATGCAAAAGGGGGATAGAGATCGTTACTGTAGAAAGATGAAGGTGTTAGGAAGGTAGGTTTTAGACCTGAAAGATGGTGGAGTAGGGGTCATTCTGTTTTACTGGGTTTTGCAAGACTATTTGTTGAACAACCACAGTGGCCATTTCCCATTTATCCCAAATCTTGCCCAAATCTTGTAAAACTGGCTCCTAAGGAGATTCCATGTGTTGGGGTGGGCGTGTGCTTTCCTGGTGGTTCAGATCAGATATGTTCAGATTGCCGGGGAAAATGCTAGCTCTTGCAGTACAGGTGAGTCAGTCAGTCACAAAACTGTTGCTGCTATTCTGGGATGATAATTCTTCCTCCATTTAGGAAGAAAAAGCTCTTTCCATTGCACTCTACTTAAGAAGACACCTTGGGGAGTCCTCCTATTTGGTTTTAGGTAGAAACAACCGTTCTGAACACAGTGGGGGCTTCTGCTCAGAACTTCCTGAACAAGCACACAAGAGATGTGTGATAATACACATTCCCCGCCCCCAAATTTGTATTTCTCTTTCTGTATTTTCTGCTTTTTTTCATTGACCACCGGCTATGACCATATGGCTTCTCTGCTGTTTTCCTCTGTGTCTTCTCCCCCCTGCTCTGAACATATTATAATGTTCATGAGACATTTTAATATCAGTTCTGGTCTTGCCTAGCAGCATAAAACATCTTGTGTATTTGCATTTTTTAGTTTAATCATTATCTTAATATTTTTGGGCAGTAGCCACAGAATCTTTTTCTCTCTGTTTCAGCTCATCTTTAAAGCAACAGTTTGTGCTTCTCCCTACCACGCACACACCCTTCCCCCCATTACACTTGCTTTAAACCCCTAGCGAAGTGGTGGTTTTGAAAGAGGAGATGACAGTAAACCTGTCTGTAAGACAAGTTTCAGAAGCTCCTTGTTACTCCAGCCATCTTTGGAGCAGGCCTTCACCACTGACATTTATTAGTCAGAAGGAGCTATCAGCCTCTCTCTAAGGACACCTGCAAATGTAACTCCTACGGAGGGCTTAAACAACTTCTGAAGAACAAATAATCCTAGAAAGCCATGAGTTAGTAGGAAAGCCCCCTGTCTTTTGCACTTTGACTACAGATGACTCATTTTTTTTTCATGTCAGTTATATCTTAGGTAATTTAGCTCAGCGAGAAATTGTCCCTGTTACCAGAAACCCCTTCTTATCTTAAATCCAGCTTGACTTCTTTGGTCTTGGGGCCAAAGTCTGTCCTGATGCAACTGCTGTTTTGGGCAGTCCCATTTTGCCTGGGCTAGATTTGGTCCTGAATGTCAAACTCACTGTTAGCATCTTGGGATTACCTCATGATCTCCTTTGTAATCCTTTTACAAACATATTTTCTTTTCAGCTCATGACAAAGCTAATTAGTGGTGTTTTCAGTAAATATGAATACTTACATTGAAAGTCCTTTTTCAAATACAGATTTGCCATGACCTAGCAATAATTTGACCTTCCATAGCATCTCTCAGGCAAGTATTTTGCTCACATTGGTTGATTAACCTTTGAAGCACTTGCTATGAGAGTAAAAAACTGTGAGGCCAAGTTAGAGACAAAATGCTGAGGTCAGAAAGACAAATTTCTCAAAGTCATTGGAAGATTCAAAGATGTGCTAGTTTTTAGACCCCTGCCATATCTCCAAGAAGTCTGCGCTGGCACAGGTATTATCCACATGCTTTTCTTTCTGCCGTTCATGCTCACAACTAGCACATCTCCATTGTCTTTCCCCTGTGTGTCTTTCCTTAATCTTCGGCCTTATATATTCCGAAGTATTTGCCCTTCTTGTCCTGCCAACGTCTAGAAAGGGAAAAAATTTTAAACACCATCCCTGCAGGCTCCTCAGCTGTCAGGAAGGCATGAGCACTCTGGAGTTTGAGAAAAAACCTCATTAGGTCTGAAATGGCCCACATAGATATTTGTTCAAAGAGGTCCTCTCTACCAAAGGAGGTGCGTACTTCCACCTGGTTCTGCTCAGGCAAAAAATTGCGTTTTCTTTGGAAACACCTTTAAAAATGCAAGGATAAAAGTGGGGAAAGAGCCACTCGTGGTGGCATCCTCAGTGCTTTACATGAATCTAGGTTTTTTACCCCAGTGGAAGTGAGACATGAGCTATAAAAGCGGGGAGGCAGCACTAGTGGTTGCCTGCACTGCAGCTGCAGGCACAGAGGGTGCACAAACCTGCACGATGCCCGCTGTCCCTTGGCAGGCTGTGGCACCCTGCAGGGAAAAATGTGCCTCCTCTTGCCCTCAAAATGCCAGCATCGTGCCTTGCTGAGGTTCTCAATACCAGCACAAAAACCTCTGTATCTTATCCTATAACATTACCTCACACCAAATCTGTTGTGATAGCCACCAAACGCAACGAGCCCCCTCTTAGCCTTTTTAGATGTTACTAACTGCTCGTTCATGGTAAGTCCTGATTTAGAGGGAGATCTGGTTTCAATTATTTAGATAAAAGATGTTGGGTAGAATTACATACCAGACAAGCTAGGCTGACTTGTCACAATCTTTTAGGATTGCTTTTTTATTTTTTTTAGGAATCTTAATTTTTTCCCCTTAGAGAAAATGATTCATAATCATAAATGAGTGCTTGGAAAATGTCACCTCAAGGTACTACAGATGAGGCCTTCCAGGCTTATGAGCCTATAGAGGAGTTAACTAATGTGACATTTTTTTCTTTGCTCATTTGTTTTCTCTTTGTGGAACGAGGGCTCGTGCTTCACTCAAAATGGGAGAAAAGCATTTTAACTAGCTATGAGGAAAAAGTGGAAATGTTCAATTTCTTAGATATTCTATCTCTGGAGTTTGTAGGTATTCCAGGACAATCTACAATCAAAAGGAAATTATTCTTTTCCTCTTGTATGTATCTGAGAGGGTTTTTTGTTTTGTTTTGGTTTGTTTGTTTGTTTTTAACTCTGCCCTCTTCTTTAAGCTAAAGAAGCCCCCTGCTCAGATCATGGCTGTGTAGATTATGAAAGACACTTCTTCATGGATTATGAAAGAACTCTTCACTAACACAATTCTAACTCCTTAGTTCTCTCTCCTGCCACCAGAAACTATTAATTTGTATCTTCAGTGAAATATACTGAATTAAGAATAGGTTTTTCTTCTCATTTGTTTTTATTTGTATGTGCTGACAGTAATTGTTTTCTAAGAGCTTGATTCAAAGGCTACATTAGTCAATGAAATTTGGATTACAAATCACAGAAAGCAGAACTGGCAGGAATATCAAGAGATCAACTGCTCCAAACAAGACCTACTGTACCTATTTCATTTCTGACAGATGCTCGTCTAATCTGCTCTTAAAGATCCCCAGTCACTATTTCTACTCCTGTAAAGCGTTTCCTAACACCCATCCAACAACACGCCTTTCTGTCCATTATTTCTTGTCCTGCCAAATATGAACGTAGAGAACAAATCAGTTCCCTTCCTCTTGGAAGAACTCTTCTATATATTTGAGGACTCTCACTGCCTCCCTCAGTTCCTCTTCTTGAGGATCAGCACCCCGTTTGTTCGGTTGTCCCACGAGGTTTACGCTTCTCTCATGTGAGTTCTACCCAGTGGACATCCATCCCGACTGCTGGCATCCAGAGCTGGGCACAGCGAAACCCCTGACACCCACCAGGGCTGCCTGCAGGGTGCTGGGGAGAGGTCACACCAAGGACCAGAAGCCTCAGGCATGGCTACCCAACCTGCATTCAGCAACATAGGTGGCTTGGGCTCTTCTGGGTCTGCTCACAGCTGCTGCTTCAGGGTAAGGCTCCCCTGCATTATGCCAGCAGCAATCAGTCATGGTAACATATTCCAGAAGCCAAAGACTGCCTGTGGGTGGGAAATTTGAGCCACGTGCTTTATATTGGCCGAGAGAAATGGTGTAGGGCCTTCCAACACCTGGGAATCAGTCTGCTGATTAGATCTTTCACTGGTGGAGCACATAATGCTACTCCCCCACCCCGCTCCCCAAATGTATTTTCTGCAACTTAGTTGTTGATAGCTTGCAAGTATCCTAGTGCTAGCCGTTAAGCACTTCTGAGGGAATGCTCATCACCTGTTTTTCTTCAAATGACTTCATAAAGACCAAAGGGGAGCTGACATGACAAATCATAGGGTAAAACGGATTATTAGAAGCAAGAAGGCATCCTTCAAAACACTGAAGTTGTGTGTCCAAGAAAGAAAAGGGAGGACAAGGCTCACAAATCTTTAGGAGCCCTTTGAAGGAGTCCCCAGGCAAATGAACAAAGAGATCTGGGTGATATGGTCCTCAGGGAATTCACAAAGGCATTTGAAAAAGTGCTTCACCCAAGCACTTACAGGAGGGTCTTGCAGGAAATAACCTCCGTAAGTTTCTTGAGTGGGTAATAATTGTTAAAAATGGGAAATAATGGAGAGGGTAGAGGCCATTTCCACCGCAGAGCCCTGTAGAGGTGTCTGCTACAACCCATACTGTTTAGTATTTTCATAAATGTTCTAAAAAAAAGCAGTGTGAATAATAAGATGACAACTTTGGAGGTGATGCCAACTTATTTGAGATAATAAAGACAAGGGCTGACTGCAAAAAGATGAGGAAGTGCATTGTCATACCAAATCCCTGAGCAATAAAGCGGGAGATGAAATTCAGGGCAGCTATAAGTGAGGAGTAGTGGGGTGAAAGTCCCAGCACTACATGGATGATGATGAGCATAGAATTGAGTACCGCCACTTGGGAAAAAGGATGCAGTTATAACTTTGTGCTTTGAAAGCATCACCTCAGTGATTAGTATTTGTTAAAAGAAAGCAGGCTTACTGTTAGGAGCTATTAGTAAAGTGATACAAAACAAAAGAGGAGAGAGATGCTCTTTGGCACTTTAGAGTCTAGTCCATGCTTTTCCCGCATCTTGAATCCTTGGTTCAGTTCCAGACCTTCAGACACAGCAGGACTGGAAAAGGCTTGGAAAATGAATGATTAGAGGCAGAGAATGGCTTTGTACGACAAATCACAAAATAGTCTAGAATTGTTTAGCCTGGAAAAGGGATGAAGGCATATGACAGGGGGTTGTAAAATGATGACTACTAGCATTGAGAGGAAAAACAGGGTATGAGGGTTCATTTTTTCTTTCAACACAATTAAAGGAACATCAAATAAGAGTATCAAGTAGGGATTCAAGACAAACCAAGAGTTGTTGCTTCATGGCACATGTAGCAAACACAAGGAACTCCTTTCTGCAGGATGTTGTGGATACAGAAAATTTTCCAGTCTTTCCTAAGTGGCTGCCCAGGGACAAAAAGAAATACATTATCAAGATTGTTATGTGCAAAACAACTATCTCTGGCTCAGAAAATCCCGACACCACAAATTGCTAGAGGCTGGGAGAGTATTCAGGGGACTCTTATTGCATGGGATGGTTCTGTTCTGTATGGTGCTGGGTATCTGCTGTCTGTGACTGTCAGAGGCAAGTCCCTGGGTCTGCCTTTGGTCTGCTACCTTGCTGCAGCCACTATGTTCACTCTCTTTCTCACAGTTGTTCAGTCGTTGTGGCTTTTACTAGTTCTAATGGATTGTTTTCAGTGGTCTGAGCAAATTGTCCAGTTACTGTCAAAGAAATCCAGCCAGGATAATGAGACCTGGCGATTTTAGGACTGTAGCAGTATAACCTAGAAGAGAAATAACAAAATAATGCTGAAAAAGACTCAGTCCCCTTTAAACCAGTGGTAGGAGGGGAAAAAAGTGCACCTAAACAGTCATATATCAGAGTGGCATGTAAAATGTCCAGCTGAGGGATGTTATTAATGAAGTGGTGAACTTTAAGTCCATGCATAACATGCCTCCGGTAGGAAGGTTCTTATTTCCAATGCCTGGGGTAATCTAGTAAAATCCAAGCCATATCTTTAATGAACAAGGTAGGCTATCAATCAGCATGGGAGATGACACCAGCGTTTCATACAAAAACAAAAACCAAAACAGCCCCCTCCAAAATGAAGGCCGCTGCAGTGCCTCCCAAGGCTGCCCGTCCTCGCCGGGCAGGCGGAGTCGCGGAGCTGCATGTGGCTGTTCAAGGCAGAGCCGCCACCGAGTAGGCGGAGGTTATTTTTAGCAACTAGTTTAAATTGTTCCGATATTGAATCTGCACCGTGCAGGGGTAACATCTTTAAAATGCAATTCTATGGTAGGTGGCAACAATCAAGCTGAATTACTGACATTGTAAGGAAATGAAAAGTCAAACTGCTGACCATGTGTATTTTATGGTATTTAATTAAAAGTAGATAACATAGTGTGAATGAACCACAAATCAGATAAAAATGGCAGTATATTCTCATATTTAACACATATTTGACTTGTGGTTGCTTGACAATTTACCAGAACAGGTCTATGACGGTCTCCAAATATAAAATCAGGAGTGTAATTAAAAATACTGCAGGGAAGAAGCAATATTCAGTTCAACCCTGAACTACGTTAATCACAGCCGCAGCTGTATCACTTCCATTCCCTTTAACAAGAGCCTCATTTAATTTTTTTTTTTTTTTTAATAAAAGAGGAAAAAAATGACCAGGCTTTTGCTAAATCAGGTTTAAGCAGTCCGACACGCAGTACGTGGGGCTGCAAGGACGGAGGTGGTCGCAGAGGTGCAGCACGCCGTGGCCGCTGGGGCAGCTGCAGCAGCCGTGGGCTCTGCCTTGGTGAGGCTGTGCACCACGGCGCTGCATCCTTGCCCGCGCTTGGCACAGACCTGGGCTGTGACCTTTGGAAATTCATTTATTTCTACCTCTGCCGCAGCGCCTTCCCCTGTGATGCAGAGCAGTCGTTGCTTTCTGTCCTTATCACGGTGTTCATAACCAGGAGAGTGGAGTCTGCGTCGGAGCTGGGCACTTGCGACGATCCTGCTGTCCAGGGGCGTTCAGCTCAGCTCGTTTTCCCTACTGACCTACGGGTGTGTTAGGCCTGCTTCTTGCCACCAGACGCTGGCAATGCTCAGCAGCCAGCACAAGTCGGACTGTGGCTTGCACCAGTTTCTGTTTTCTTAGCTCTCTTGTTAAAAGTATCGTGACCCAGATTTGTGAGGCTTTGCCGGACATGCGCAGCGGTGGTATTGGCGTTCCTCTGTCCTGCGGGGAAGCAGCTCTTGCAGGCTGACAAAGAGGTGGCACCGTGCATATTTTCATTAGAACTTGGCTAAAAAGTCTCTATTTTTTCTTGTAACTCCAGCCGAAGACACAGCTCTTAGAGAATGAGTGTTTAACTAGCCTTGTTTGAGGTCTGTCAGCACAGCTTTCAGCCAAAATAAATAAAGTTAGGCTCTCCATTCAAAGGAAGAGGAACAGAAAAGGATCAAGTTCAGCCTTCCCATGCTTACCTTTAGGATCCTCACAGGTAATGCTTGCCAGCTTCTCATCTCCAGTCTCTCTCCCCATGGCTACAAAATGCTATTTTCTGCTGTGTGAAGCCCTGGTTGGTTTTTCCTACCTATCTTACCGCCTCCTTGCTTTCACCAGCATATCCGAATGTGTCACACTGTGGCCGACTGGGGAGGGAGGGAAGCCTCCCCTGCAGTCAGTGTGAGGGCTTTTTCCGGGTGTCTTTGTCTCCTGGGAATCCCTGGGAGCCAGCGGGTGAAAAACAGGCAAATTGAATTCATCTACATCCAGTTTGGAAAATATAATTTGCTACTTCTTGCAACTGCACAGCTGAGTTTTGTTTGTTTGTTTTGTTTGTTTTGTTTTGTTTTAAGTACTCTTCTATTACTGGGGCTCACTATGGAGTCCAGGGATTTGTGCACAAAGGGGCTACATTTGGGACAGGGTGCAAACAATCTCCTCTCTTTCGGTGGTAGAAATCATGAAAGGCTTCCCATGCTGCAGTTCCCATTTTCCCTCTCTTTGGTGGGTTACAGCTGATTAGGAGAGAGTGGGAGTTAGGTTTTGGTAGCAGAATCCTATCGTCTAAATCTCACTGCTATTATTTTTTACTGTGGGAAACATTAGTTGACATGCAATTGCAGTAATACCCGCTAGTCTCCACAGACATTATTTATTCATTTGGAAAAGGCTGTTGTCTCCTTCAGTTTTGTGTGGAGTTTCAGAATTTCAAAGGCTCTTTTGGTACGATTTTCTTGCGCTGTGTACAGTATAATTCAATATTTACTGTCCCTCTATTGCAAAACTAATTGTAGCACCATTTATTAACTCAAGAATTGGGCTATTTCTTATCTCTTTTTTAAAATCAGACTTTTTAGCTTATTCTTGACTCCACTGTCTTGCAGCCTGAGTGAGTGTAATGCAACACAATGGGCTTGCAGGTAATCAATAAAAGCTTTGGAGGTCAGAGATGGCATTTGACAAACTTACACTTGTGATTAAATATTCTGCTGAAGGAAATGCTGGGAGTTTTTTTGAAAGGTAAACTCAGAGTTGCCCTGATGACCCTGAGGTTAGTATTTTGTGCTGCCACGTAGAGGACCTGGCTCTAGGGTCCCCTTTTGGGCCATCAGAGTCAGCACTTGCTCCACAGATAATGCCCGCAGCCTGCTCCTACCGCGGTCCATGGGATGCTCTTTCTGACTTCCCCGGGACTAAGATCTTGATCAATTTTAGAGATGTAACCAAGCTGCCTAGGCTTAAAGCCTCGATATCCTAGACTCCCTCATCTACTCAGTGGAGAGAAATTATTAAAGAAAATCTTTAGGGATTACACATTTTTGTTATGCACAAATAGCTGGGTGCAGATACAGTTGGACCAGAGGATTGCAAGAGGTTTCTCTGCCATAGCTGTATGTATGTGATGGGGCAGATTGTCTTTAGACTACACTTGGTGTCCAAAGTGTTCCCACCAAGCACTGGATGTTTGAGCAATTGGGCGTGTATCTGTAGCAGAACTTTGGGTTCTGTTTTTATGAGAGGGAGCCGGTACACCCCAAACCAGCCCTGTGCTATCAGCCAGGTCAGGAAATTTGCTTGGAAGTTTTGTGGCGGCTCTGACACAAAACACTAATGCAGCCACTGGCCTGCGTGTTACTGCAAGGGCACAGCGAGGACTCACCACATCTGGGTGTCCTCGTGTGGGGTGGCGGCACCGCTGCTGGAGTGTGTGCTGCTGCCTGGTGGGAACCGCAGGGATGCTTCTGCATGTTGGTAGCTCAGCTGAGAAGCTGTAAATTCAGTGTATTTGTGTTGTGATTCCGTGAACGAGTTGAACCACCAGGAGGACACAGACATCTGCTGGGAGAGCAACAGGTGACTGATTGACATAGGTACTAGAGCAGTATCCAAGGATTTTACAAAGGTAACGGAGTTACCTCCGTTACCTCCAGGAGTCATTGTCATCTCGCTGACACTGTTGTCCAGTTGTGGGCAACTCACGGCTGGGAATGATGGGTTTGTCCATGGGAATTTCTCACCATGGGACCCAAACTCCCACAGTGAAATTCCCTTTGAGAGCAGTCAGACTTCTGTGGCATCCTTCCTCACCAAGGGTACAAAGGCACAGAGAGAAGAGCTGGAAACAAGAAAATTGTCTGCAGACCACATGGAATTAAATGGCTGGGGCAGAGCAAGGTTGCTCAAGCTGGAGGGTGATCAGGACAAGGACACAATAACAGTTATGGGGAGGGATGGCATTGTAGGGACAGTAGGAAACAGCAGCAGGAGATGATGTGCAAAACTTTCCTGTTCTGGAAGTTAACGCTGTGAATTTTCTGAAGTCAGTTGTAAGCACTTTTGGGAAGTGATATTTGGGTGACAGCAGAACGAGTATATTTGTGGCGTGACATCCCGGTAAGCCACTGAGCAGCTTGTCTCGGTGGAAGTAAAATGTGAGAGAAGTACATCATTGTGCACCAAAAACATTTCAAAAGGACACAAGCCAACAGAGTCATAAAACTTCTCTCTCCAGATGTTCTCCCCGGAGCCATTAAAATAGGTGGTCTTACTATTTACTTTTGATCTTCAGTATGCTACCTTCCCGAAAGCCAGTAACAAAACAAGTAATTAAATGTGTGCACAGGCGAGTCTTCATTCTGGGGCAGTAGGAGTGGGGAACATACTGACACCTCATTTGGTTTGCCACTCCATTTCTCTCCAACAAAGCTAGCAGGCTACCTGCCGTACCTTATTCACAATCTGCATGCAGTAGAGGGCTTCAAAGCTCAGAAGGAAATGCATTGCAAATGTTCTTCCTGTTACAAAGCATGCAGCCAGCATGGTCACCCAACCATGACAGAGAGTTGTGTAAAAATGGAGATAGGCTGGTGTAAAGCAAAAAGTGAGGGTTGAATCCGGAGAGTTTTGCAACGGCACAAAGTGTCACATCTGATAGGATGCAATATATAATGAGCGTGTACTGTACTGGTTACGGGAGCATGACAAATGGCCTCGCTAGCACAACACGGGCTTCGTTTATACTATTTCCTTTCTCAGGTAGGACGGTAACTCTGTAATGTCTCCAATTTTTTGTTGCACTGGTGAACCTCCTCTGCTGAGGGGAGAGACAGTCACGGATGTTATGTTCTCATTCTCTCAGGTATAATATACAAGATCCATAATAATTCAATAATGCGAGAGCTCAGCTCTAGTGTTTGTTGGAAAGGATTTACTTTGCTTTCATTGGGATAATTACGACCGATTGTAATAAGCATGGGTATAAACTCTCGATCTTTGCTCTACTTTCAGAGCTGCAGCCTGTGGGTTACCTCCGAGTTGAGGAACATTTTCTGGCAAAAATGGGCACTCCGATGGAGGGGGGAATGAAGTGGGATTCGGGCCTCTTGATTGGCGTATGGATGGAGCCTGCTGTGACTTTTCTCCGAACTGCACAACTGCATCTGAGCTGCGGCTCTGGGAGGGCACCAGGCTCTTTCCTGTGTGGTGTCCTCTCAGCCGCCTCCAAAGCCATGGTAGAGTTCAGTTTCAAGAAGGACGATGTTCTGCAATCCTCGTATCTGTGACTGCTTTTTGGCAGCCTCTTGCTTCCCAGGATCAGCTGGGATACAGCATCCTTTGTTTTCCCTGACACTGCAAACAGGTTGAAATGATAGATGAAAGGGGAGCGGGACGGAGCTGTGAGTTACTGCATTAGCCTTTCACTGCTGGAGTCCAGGGTTCAGGTTCTTCGTTTGAGCAAATGTGAAAATGGGCTTAATAGTTTCTTTCTGAATCCTTAGTGGATGTATGGCAATATCAGAAAACCACTGTACAATTTGGGAAAGCAAAGCCCGAGACTAGACCAGGAAATCTGTCACTGAATGGAGCTGAGGTAGAAGGCAGAGAGGCATGGAGAAACATGCACAACACCTTCATCTAGGTATTTCTAATAAGCCCACGCTTGTTATACACCAAATGTACCCACTAATTAAGGAATAAGAAGAAAAAAGACAGCTGAGAAGCTTGACTAGTTTGTCTCTGGGAAATGTGTTAGACAATTGGAAAGTACACATAGTCCTATTATTCAAGTTAATTTACACTCACACTCCTAGTCCACCACAAGAATTTATGAACCTGGAAGAGCTGTAAGTCCCTTAACAAAGTAAACAAACTGTAACTCAGTCTTGTGTTCTTCCAGAGACCCACCACCTAAGGGGTTGGGGATTGGCTTGTGTTTCTTTTTTTTTTTTTCTTCTTTTTTTTTTTTTTTAACCAAAGGTGAGGGGATGATTCAGTATATAGTGCTGTGCCTCTTTTCTCAGGGGCAAACAATTCACATTAGCGGAATTAGGCTATTAGAATAGACTTCAAATGCACAGTGAACCTCAGCAAATAAAATCCAGCAGCCTTCAGCTACGACTTGTCTTTGCACGTACGAGGAGGCTCGACGGAGGAGGTAGCAGTGGGCTGCGGGCTCTTTGCAAGTGGCTCAGCCTTTTCCGACCGGCAGCGCGGCTCCCCACCCCCAGGCCTGGCAAATTCGGAGCATCAACAGCCAGAAGATGAAGCAAGTGTAACTAAAACTGTTCTTATGTCAGGGCCCTATTTTAATCTCCTCCAAACGATCTGAAGCGTACTCGTTAGTCCACGCAACATATCGTCTCCTTCTGAATGTGTGAGGCACTTAAGGAAAGAAAGTTTTTCGCACTGTACACCAGACGACCTTGATGTGATAGACTGCAGGGTTTTGTGACACTGCACACTCAGTGCTATTCAACACTTTGCCTGAAAGGGAGGAAGGAATGGATTTATTGACTTGTGACTTTGACTCAGGCCTGTGTATCAGGACTGTTATTATGTGGAATGATTAGGCTGCAGTGTCAGGGACAAGTTAAACTAGAACAACAAAGGACCTCCTTAACCTTTACCTGGACACAAGGCCATTCATAATGACTTGCATGGTTTGGAAAACTAAGTATATCTTGCAGCACTCAATACTTCTGCAGCTACAGCAAATGAGCAGAAATGGAAAAGATGGATTGCTGAAGGAGATGAAATGTAATTCAATTCTGCATAGTCCTGTTTAGAATACCGAGTTCAGGCCTGTGTCAAAAAATGGCAAAGGCATCATCATTTTCTTCAGAGCAAAGCAGGAATTTTAAAACCGGACACAATAGATATCCACGGCTGAAAGTTCTATTTTTCAGGTGGCCTAACAAGTAATGCTGACCCGGGAGGAGCCTTCCTCATTTGAAGTGCGCACGACGCCCTTATTAATGCTAATAACAGCCAGTTGCCCCAGTGAAAAGGTCCTCAAATGGCAAGAGGGGTTACAAAGCCCCACAAAGCCGGGAGCAGTGGTGCTGACAATACTCATGCCCCTGGATCACTGGGCGAGGAACCACGCATCTCTTGTGTAGTGCTGCCTGGGGTTTTTGGTGCAGCAGTGCATTTGCAGTTTTCTAGCAGATTCAGATGTTGTTCTCCTGTTCTTGATGGTCACCATTAGGTCTCACGAATGAGTCAGTGCACCTGGGGTGGCTGCTTTGAGGAGGTGCCTAACCAAGGCTCTCTGTTTGTAGGGCTGAGCCTGTCTCTGTGCATGACCTGGCCCCTGCTGCGGGTTTGGGGGGTGCCTGTGCCTGCAGGCTCCCCTCCTCCCAGCTGTCGTTAGTGCCCAAACCCAATCGTGCAGCCCAGGCAGTTCTCCGCATGTGAAGGGAGGTAAAGGCCCTTCTTCCGGGAAGCTGCCATTCAGGTCACTGTAAAAACGTCTGCAGAAAGAAATTAAAATAAGCAGTACATGATGGGAGAGCTGAAGAAATGATACAACATAAGCATCTGAGTGGGGTTATGCACAAGCATGCTGCACAGGGAGGGGGAGGCCAATTGCTGATGTGGTGCATTTGCTCTCTCGTACTGTGTGACCTTCTTGAACTCAGTGCTCTGAAGTGTCCCTAAGCTGCAGAGCTTGGAGAAACCACAACTGGCATCTTGTCTTTGCTCCTGTCTAGCTAAGGCTCCTGAAAGCCACAGGATAAAGAGAATTCTTGTTCTCTTCTGCCTTGATGTAGATGATGAGTGGGAATTTATGTTTTGAGCTAAGCATACCTGCTAAGTTTGAAAATAGCTGCAGCTGACCTTCCTTCCTCTCTCTCTCTCTCTCTTTCTTTCTTTCTTTCTTTCTTTCTTTCTTTCTTTCTTTCTTTCTTTCTTTCTTTCTTTCTTTCTTTCTTTCTTTCTTTCTTTCTTTCTTTCTTTCTTTTTCTCTCTCTCTCTCTGTCTTTCTCTCTTTCTCTCTTTCTCTCTTTCTTTCTCTCTTTCTCTCTTTCTCTCTTTTCTCTCTTTTCGTACTTACTATTCTTCCTTCCTTCCATCCATCCTTCTCTCTCCATTTCTCTCTCTTTTTTTCCTTTCTTTCTTCTTTCCTTTTTTCTTTCTTTTTTTTTTTTTTCTCTGTTTCTTTTTGAAGCGCCCAGTAAAGCATGTCCTTTCCATTTGGGTACAAATTGCTTTGCTGGCTTATATGTTTATAGTGAGGTTTGTGTTTAGCTTCATGCCCCCCAGAAGCAGTTGCCTCTGTTCTTCTCATATTCTCTATTCTCCAGTTTCCCTCTGAGCAGACAGAAGAGAAATGCTTCTTAAAATCTCTGCTCACCCAGCACTGGTGAAGCCGCCCCTTCCAGGGGCCAGCTCAGCTCACTGTACCGTCTCCCCAGAAGGTTTCAGCTGCTTCCTCTGGCATCCTGGCTAGCCCATGTTCCACAGGCACAAATACTGGGTCTGGTTCAGCTGTTGATTTGTCAACCAAGAAACAAAAGCCATGGCGAGCCTGGTTCTTTTTGTCTGTGCTGGGCAAGTGGCTCTCCTTTCACAGGAACAAGGTGTGGTGATCCTGTTGCAACTCTCTCTTTCACATTGGAGGCTTTTCCTTTTAATGAACGCAGTCCAACAAAATTACAGCATGTCTTCTGCTAAAAGGTGTTTGTTACATTTCATGGGCATGAGTTAATTCAACAATAACTGCATTACCCTAGTGCTATTACAAAATAATACTAATTTTTGTGATGACAGCGTCAAGAACCAGTCATGGATAGGGGCACTGTATACGTGCTAGAAATAAAATGAGCTATAAGAAGTGGAACAATGTTTGGGTGAACTAGATTAGTATCACAAATAGACAAACCAGAACAGCTGGCGCTGGATTCAAATTTTCCACTGCTTACCTGGACTCCTCAGGTCCACAAAACTAGAAGTGTCAAGGAAAGTCTTCCCCTTCAGACTGGGACACCCTACTCGTACCTGCCATCTGCCTGTTGTTATTCTCATAGATTTTTTTTTTTTTTTTTGACTCTTGCATTCATATTTTGCTACATGTGTTTTACTGCTCCTTTTTATCACTCCTAAATTGCTTTGTTGAAAATATTATCACCGCATGCTGTCTTTGTCTTTTGAGCTGATTTTGTGCAGTTTCTCTAACATCAGGGAAATACAAGGGTTTACTGTATAAGCCTTTATTAACTGCTCAGTCCCTTGTTTAGCCTGTGAATGACAGTGAGGTTTTCTTTGTCACTCACATGCTGCTTTCATTTTGTCATATCAATATTGCAGCAAATTAATTAACTCCTGTTCCTTTTTTTGTTCGTTTAAATCAGAGGGCAGGCTGTCTAGGATTTCTGTAGGAGGCAGGATGGAAGGGCACCCTTGTACTACTCCGAGCTCTAGGGCTAACTCAGTGTGCCAGTGGGTGAAATCACCTGGAGCAAATCTTGCCTCCCATCTCCAGAGATGTGGGCTTCAGATGTGAGAGCCTGTTTTCCTATGAGGCAGGATTTGGAGGTGCTATGTAGGGTATCATGTGTGAGGGCACTACAGGCCTCTACTTGTATGACAGGCATTTGGGAACAGGATCCTTGCTGTTGTTGCAGGACACCTACAGCTTGCCCTTTGTACAAAACCGGCCAAAGGAAGTTTTATCCGGAACAATTACAGTCTCCTAAAATTACAGGCATTTGAAAAGAGGGTAGAACCTAATATCACACACACGAGCCAGCACCACTGGTCAAAGAGGATGAAAGAGGGCCACCATATCCAAAATAACACTGTAAAAGAAGAGAGATGTCAAATATGCCAAATATTTCATGCAAATAATGCGTGGAGCAGGCTGGTTTGCTCAGGACCATACAACTTTTATGGGCACAAAGGGTTTAATGTTTACAACTTTTTTTTTTTTAAAGTACTGAAACTGTAGAAGTGTAAACCTGCCATAACATTTTAAAATGAATAATATTTTTACTGATAGCTCTTCAACAGTGATGATCTTAGAAGGCTTCCAGTGCTGTGATTGCTCTGCAAGAGAGCATAGCCAGCAGAGAGGGGAATTCCTTCACAGTTCAGATGTTCTTAGGATCAGACATCTACTTCCAAAAACTAGCAGTCTCTGCAGACACCAAAAGATCAGCAACCTCCAAACAATTTCAGACAAATCATCGTTTTGTGTCAGAAGAGGCTAGAGGGGATGTTCAGAGCAGCATATTAAATATAAAGCAGATAAAGCATTCAACACCCAACAGAGTTTGGCAGATTCCTCTCTCTTATTTTGTTCCCAGTTAAACATGTTATGTTTCTGACTTTGACTCATAGTGCACTGGATGTACTTTTTGTTTAAAAGAGATTATGAAAAGAAGCCGACAGGGTGAAGAAGAGAAAAGATATGGTCAAAAGAACTGAGGGAAGCTGAAGGGAGGAGGAAGAGTAAAAAAAAAACAAGGAGTTGCTCGGAGAATAACTAAGGTGGTCAGGGTCTGGCTGAGCCATGACTGCAGACTGGGCTCACTGGGTACTTCACAGCAGAGGTTATTGTGTCTTCAGAGCATCTCTTCCTGACAGCTAGCACAGGACACAGGGATGGAAGGGACCTTGAAGCCGGTCGTTGTGCGTATCTGTCCATCCTAGGGCGACATCTCCCGTAGCAGGAGAAACTCCACATGGTTCTTGCCAGTCTGTTCCAGAGCTTGACTGGTTTTGCTGTTGAAAAGACTTTTCCTAATCTGTGACTTGAATCTTCTTTGCTGCCAGCTTCTTCTTGTCCTTTTGGTCATGGGCATGGAAAACAGATTGTTCCTTTCCTCTTCTGCAGCCTTTTTTATACACCGGAAGGCCGTTCTCATGTCTCCCCTCAGTCTTCTCTTTAGAGCAAACAGCCCCACTGTGTTCAATCTCCCCTCACAAGTCATGGTTTTTAGACCTCTGACTGTTCTCCCTTTCCTCTGAAATCTCTCCAGTTGGGCCATGCCTTTGGTGAAGCGCGGTGCCTGCAGGAGAACACAATGCCCCAGGTGAGGCCTCCCTGGCACTCAGCAAAGTGCAGGCGTTGCTTTACGACTCTCGCAGACTCTACTTCTGTTTAAACATCGCAGTATGGCATTTGCCTTTTTCTCAGCTGCATACTATTGTCAATGTACATTGAGCCTGTGATCCACAGCCCCTAGTCCTCTGGTTTCTTTTCTGTGGAGCTGCTATCCTGCCAATTGTTCCCTCTTCACTGCTCGTGTAGGATAATGCACAGGGTAGATGGAGCAAACACCTACTCCATCTCCTCCTGCCCCCAAATCCACTTAATGTCAATTTTGTGCTTTTCCTACTTAACAGAGTCCACACATTGAGGGAGTGTTGAATATCAAATGGAAGAGAAGAGTTCTTTATTAAAATAACAAGGATACAATAACATAGCAGGTACACAAAAGCAGGCAGTAGTGCACAGGCTTGGGTTTAGCCAGTAAAACATTGGACTTCGCTTTCGTTAATGGTTCTTCCTTTGAAAATCAAAAGCACTTCAGCTACAGGAAAACAGAGCCGAACTTGCACTTCTTTAGCAAACCTGGGTGATTTCCTCAAGCTGGTATGTCTCTTGCACTTCATATTTTTTTTTTTTATTTTCAGAGTTAAGGCATGCTCACTGTTTCTTTGGGCTGGAGTCTCCTTCCTATGCAACATGAGGTCTGTTCCTTCCTGGTGTTGGTCTGTGACTTGGCAATACGAATAATAGGAGCAAAGGACAATTATCTAGAGTGTTGGGGATGATAATTTCTAGCCCTCCAAGCAGGTCATGTCTTAGCTCCTTCCTAGTGATTTTACCAAAATAGATTATTTATCTCAAAATCTTTTCTGATAGTTATGGAATATGCTTGGAAGCAGGAGATACCTCTGCCTACGTTTTACTTTAGGCAGAAGGATACTTTTGGTGGGAATTTTTCATGTGTGCTCCCCAGCCGGAGAACATGAAGGTTCAGCTTCAGGGTACCTGACTGTGGCAGTGGCTCCTACCAGGGGAGTCAGCACATCAAAATGTAGCTTTCTCTGGCAGAATAATGGAGATCTGGTACAGCACCTTCTAATTTTTCAAACAGCACAAAGTGCAGTTCCAAATTAACCAGCACACCTCCACTTTAATTTTTCATTTTACTTAACCTCTCTGTGTCTGTTTCCCCATCTGTAAAACTGAGATAATACTTACCTACCTCACAGGGATGTTATGAGGATTAATTAATTGATGTTTGTACAGCGCTTTGAATATGCAAAGCGCTAGATGCGCTAAGTATTGTTATTTAGTTTAAACGCAACTGAGCAGGCTTTGAATGCTGGGAGAGAGCTCTGTCACTGACACCAATCTATCACAATGTGGCTAATGACACAGCTTGGGGAACCAGGTAGACAATTTTCTTATTCTGTGCCATAATTAGACAAGATTTGTAACCAACCAACCAACCAAAAAAAAACCCACAAAACAAAAAAAAAAAACAAAAATCAAACAACTACAAAAACAAAACAAACAAACAAAACAAAACAAAACAAAAGCAAAAAAAAAAAGCAACAAAACAAAACAAACAAACCAAAACAAAACACCAAAACCACACCTCTGCAAGACTTGCAGGGATTGACCAGTACAGGACCACTGCAGAAATCCCAATCCAAATACAGCACAGCAGGATCAGCCAGGCACAAATGAATCAGCCAGAAAAGTGGTCGAGCTAGGATGTGAATTAAGAGCATTGGTAGGACTGGCAGAACCCAGTAGTGCTCCATGGAAAAAGTAGAGCATTGTCTGATGTCAGAGCATGAATAAATACGAACAATATATGTAGGGAGGTATTTCTGCTCAGAGTAGCATTCAGCCCAGCTTCTGCAGACGTAGCTAAGAGCAGAACCTGCCCCCTGCTTGTGTGCAAAAGGTCTCCAGGCTGGCATTTGTTCTGGCTTGGCAGTAAGTGATGATAGCCCCAGCAGCAAAGGAGATGCAAAAGGTTGGTTCAGAACTGCTAGTGTGGGATGTGTGTTTGTGCACTGGGGCAGAGGAACTTCTTCCAAGAAATACAAGAGATACTCTATAATTTTTCTCTTGGATACAGATTTATTTCAGTCTTAGTAGTTCGTATTCAAATTCATCAGGGGTAATTAATGAAAGATATAGGAAGGCCAGCACACACCTAGGATCCTCTGTTTGTAGCTTGAATTATGTTGAGCTGTTTGGTCTATTGGTTCACTACCTCAAGCCTAGTGCAGTATTGTCATCCTTTGCTTTACAACACAGTCATTATATCCCTAAACCACATTGTGATACACTGTGGCTTCTGTTTACGACTCCCGAAACTCCCACTCCATATATCACCTGCCATAAAACCCATCAAACTGCTGCTAGTAAAATGGTGCACAGTGGTCTAAGTAGGAGCCAGGCAAATTGTGTGATACCCTACTGTGGTTAATGAGAGTGAAAATGTGGTTAGGATTTTATTCAGGCGATGTTCATTTGCAGGGCCATTGTAGTGAGGTGGCAAAGAAAAGAGTCTTTTGTTAACCTGAATGACAATATATTTTCTATTGTACGAAGTAGCTGAATGCAGAGTTTGCCAAGTTATACATCAATTGTAAATAAGTCAAACTGTGACCTTGAATGGCTACATTTTTATTGCTTGGGGGTCTTGAAAACTAATTAATACGCTGAGATGTTATAGCAAGCATATGAAACCTGTTACCAGAATTTAAACCATTACAGAGCAATTCAGACCAGTTGTTGATGACTACAGAAATATAAAAAGTAATCTGGATGCGTGTGTCAGGAAGACTTTCCTCCTTTTCTATTAGATGGCTGTTTGAATGGATGCGCCATTTGATTGTCAGGACTTGTAGGGGAAGCATAAATTATGGCAGAGGTGTGCTCTGTGCTGCAGACCCCAAAAGGTGACACCAAGCTGGGCGGTGAAGACTGCTCCCAGTTTAACCAGTGCTTTTAGCCCCTGAGGCCAACGTCATGTTCAGCTGCATCCCAGTGCTGTTATGAGGTCAACAAATCTTTCTTTCTCCTGCCTTCCTTTTCCACTCTGGCTATGTA
This sequence comes from Anas acuta, assembly GCF_963932015.1. Lineage (NCBI taxonomy): Eukaryota > Metazoa > Chordata > Aves > Anseriformes > Anatidae > Anas > Anas acuta. The sequence goes on along the minus strand of NC_088981.1, from coordinate 4,105,351 downwards.
GGGAGAAGAGCCAGGCATGTGGGACCAGCTCATGGCCAGGATGGGGATGGGGACGATGAACTAGCTCGTGCTGCGTGACCTAGATTTGTCCAGTGGGGTGTGCACGGAGAGCTGGAGCTCCCCACAGCAGGCTTTGCGTCCTCTTGGAGCAAATAGATATAAGAGCAATTTGACAGTCCAAAGGGAGACCATAATTCCACAAGATGCTTAAGCATTTAGGCAATCTTAAAGGTATAAAAAAAAAAAACAAACAAAAATGCCACTGAGGCCAATGGAACTTTTCACATGCTTAAAATTAAGCATGTGATGAAAAAAAACAAAACCACCCCCCTTGTTAAATCATGAGTGGTGTAAAAATTGTAAAAGCAATTGTCAGTTGATTAGTTTCCATAGTCCTTGTCATGTTTCTGCTTGTAGTTGTCTCATTCATTAAAGTGCAATGTAGTTATTTTGTTTGTAGGCCTTTTTTTTTTTTGTTTGCTATTTTTAATTACAAGACTACATCTTCAGTGATATGTGGCTTGAAGGCAGGGGAGCTGAGTTTTACTTTAGATTGATATTTTACATACATTTTGCCTTAGGTAAAAAGTTGATTTCCCCTCCCCAGCCAACAGAAAGTAAATTAAGGAAGGCGTGTATAAGAAAAACAAAATTTTGTAGCTGTGTTGTGTGTTTTTTTGACTGTTTCTGCTGTTGTACAAAAATTACATTAAATTAAAAAGGCCTATTTATAAAACAAACATTTTGTAGGCAAAAAGGAAATGCAACCATAATAAAATTGTCAGTCTCAGCGGAATGACTGTATTGTACTGGGCTTTCGAAGAAAATCAGGCTGGCTCCTTCAGAGGAAATCTGATTTCAATTTAAGAGTCTTATTGAGGAAAACAGCACCACAAAAGGGGAAATTAAACCATAAAAAGTGCATTAAGATAATGTTAAGGATCTAACTTACCACCGCAAAAAAACAAAGCAATCTGAAGTTGAGATAGAAACTTTATCCTTAGCACATCTCCTGGAGCCGAAGTATCGCAGATGCCACCACAAGCGGCAGGAGGGGACAGGAGGTGTGCGCAAGCCGCAGCAAGCTGCGCTGCGGCGTGGTTATGGTTAAGGAAAGGACTGTGTAAAAACGGCACCTTCTCACTCCACAGATCATCTCTGATGTGAATTCTGAGTCGTAGCTGCTTAATCCACTGATTGAAAGAAGCTTTTCCTGCTTTTTGTCCCCAAGGAGCTTAGTGGAACCCATAGCGCTCTACAGAGGCAGCTGGATTCTTTTCTGACTCATGCAGCACCAAGAGAATTGCTACCGAAGGCCCTGGTCCTGCAGTCACTTCCAAGGGCATTGGAGACGCATTGATTTGAAGGAGAAGCAGCTCGCTTTAGCAGTGAGACAGGGTTTAGGTTGAGAGCTTTTTCTAAACATTTTTTTTTTCTTCAAATATAAATAGTATGACAAATTTAAACCAAAACAAGTACTAATCTGTTACTTTTATAGCATGGAAATGTCTTTAGAATTGCTAATTTTATGGAGGTCTGGCTCTGGATGAGTATAGGATGGGTTTACATCCTGAGTGTTCTGTTGAAGCACAAGCTGTAGCCCAAAAGTTAGCTGGGGAGCAGCCCTATGGACAGGTCTGCAGGGGGGAATTTCCCTCCTCTTTCCTGTCCTCAGGGGAATGTGTCCGTCTGTCTGCCAGGATGGGCATTTGGTCTGCAATGGGATTGTCTCCACACTAGGCAGATACAGTGCACGGGTGCCAAAAAAAACCACAAGGCACAGAGAGATCAGGTGGCACATCCTACTGGCACGGGATGGAGGCTGCTGAGTGTCCCTGGGCTGCAGGGGCCACCTTAACCAGCTAGCTCAAAGGGCTTGCTGCGGTCTGGGATGTAGAGGAGTGTTCTCGGGAAGCAGCTGTTGGGAAGGGTTTAGGTGTAGATGCTCCTGACATGAAGCAGAGAGGCAGAGGGTGACTTCCTAAGATCTCTTCATACTTTTAAAAATGCTTTCAGTAATATTAGGTTTTACCCAGGTTTTGAACTGGAGTATACCTCTCCTGGCAGGGTGTATCATAGGTATTTGATATGGAAAAGAAAACGGGTCTTTGTAAACACCTAAAAAAGTCAAACTCAAATAAAGGCACTGTTACTTTGGAGTGCGAGAGGATGGGATGGATTTGCAGAGATAATGCCTTCAGAAGTGCCCCCGGCCTGTGCATGATTTGGGAGCTCTGATCCTCTGAGCCCTTCTTACCCTGGTACCACTGAGGTTCTCTGTCTGCACCTCCACCAGTGTAGCTTGTGCGTATCAGGTCTCTCTCTCCATGTGCTTCCTGTAGTGGAGAAGCTGGTGTCCTGCCCCGTCCTGTCCCAGCACTCTGTATTCTTAGAAATCTGGAGCTCCAGCCTGCAGTCACTGTGGGAATCAAGCTCAGGATGGTGCAGGTGCTCCTAGCAGAGTGAGGAGAACAGGAGAGCTTGATAGAACATCTGCGCATCTAGCAAAAACAGAAAGTTTTGAAGAAAGCAGAACATAAGCACAAATAAATAAAACATAAACATAACCCCCTAAACAAAGATATTCATGCATTTACAATAATCAAAATCCCAGGTTAGGCAGATGAAAGAGATTTCAGTGTGTTACAAGTCATAGCAATAATAGCCTTGGGACGCTGGCTGGTCTATTCTATTATGTAAAAGTCTTGCAGCCTTGTAATGGTTCCACAGATTAAGAAGTGCTATGTACTAGCTCTAAATATTTCTTTAAATTAAGACTTTCTGCTTCTAACCGAAATCTCCACTGAATATGATGGTATAATAGGGTGCCCTGTTCCATCTGTGTAAATAACACAGAGAGATTTTCTCTTGTTGAAATACCTGCGTTAAAAAAATGCAGCAATAACTTGAGACTTCAAAGGTCTAACTTCAAAAGATTTCTTGCATTCTGCTTGACGGGACAGCATCTTATGCACACATGCTTTTTCACTGCTAAATGCCTTAATAATGAGCTTGGGTTCAGATTTTGTGAATCAGAGCCAAGTAACTCTGTTTTATTATATTTGCTGGGAAATGAACTAGCTCTGGGTAATTAGGAAAGCAATTTTATTAGCGTCTATTTCATAAAGATTGTTTTTTAATCAGAGTCAGAACTTACTAGAAATGATTCTTTTATTTTTATTGCATGGCTCTCTTGAATGGTACAGGCCTCCATGGGTCTTAACCCATAGCAAAGTCTGCACACTGAAGGCAGCGGTATCACTATTAATCTATAACAATGTTATAAAATAACCCTAGTAGGGTAGTCCCGTAAATAACACTGCAGAAGCTAGTAATTACTGTAGTGTGGTTTACTGCATGATGCTACCCTTGGGCTAAATTATAACTGGCCATGCATTAGTGCACCATAAAGAAGACAACACACAAGGAGCCCATTTTTGTCTGCATCCCAAGACGAGCCATGCCGAAGTGAGGAGCAGCCATCACAAGACCACGGGGAGAGCTGGAGAACAAGTTAGGAGCAGGGTGGAGGAGTTCAGAGGTGACGTAAGGACCATGAGAGAAGATTTTGGTTGAAATCCACTCTTGATTTTAATGTCCTGTAAGAAGGATTTCAACAGAATTAATGATAGGGCAGGGAGAAGTGATAGTGTGAGGAAAGATGAGTAAACCACCTTTCCTTTTCTGGAGGTGGTTTCATAGAAAAGGGAAATGCCACTGTGCACACCAGAGGACAAATAACTGATATTTCTGGTTCACTGGTCAAAATGAAAAAAAAAAAAAAGGAGGTTTAGAATTGTCATCATGGGAAAACCCATAACAAAATCTCTTTATCTTCTCAGAGAAACAGAAAGACAGATATTTTTATTTAGCTGAATGAAAAGTTTTTCTTTCATTCCAAAACCTTCTTTTATTGTTTAATGTTGGCAAATTTCTAAGCACAAAAGGTTATTTTGAAATGAAAAATCAAAACATCTTTGCTTTCTCAAAATGTCAAACAAAACATTTTGAGTTTTCTGAATGTTTTAAGTTGTTTTCAGTCAAAGTTACTTAGCAAATTTTACCTGAAATGACAAATATTTTTGGTTCCTTGAAATTTCATTTTCTTGGTGAACAAAGAGTAACAACTTCAAGGTGCGTGTAGCCGCAAACAGCCGTACATCTCAGGCTTAGGTGGGCCTTCCAGTGAGTTTGACTCGGAGCTCTCTTGTCGTTGCAGAGCAGAGAGGACTTGGCCGTGGCAGATCCTGAGTCGGGACACATTCAGATCCAGGACTGTAACAAAGACAGGTGTCTTCTGAAAAACGTATGCCTGCATTTGTGTTCTCGTCTCGGACAAAATCTGGGTTGAAGGCATTTTCGAGGTAAGATTTTGATTCCTTCTTATATCAGCCTTTGTTTCTTGCCAGAATGAGTTCACTCAGATTTAGTGGTAAAGAAGGCGCGGGTGATAATTTAACGGAAAGGTTGGGAGGATCTCTGAGAGGAGGAGTGGGCTGAGCTTCTGGGGTTACTTGTCAGGGTTACCGCGTAGCCACAGAGCACAGCCTGCCTTTCTGCAATAGCAGCCATTTGGAAAACGGTGACTATCTGCCTGGCTCCCACATCACTGCAGTTTTGCCAGCATAGTCATGAAGTTTATAAACTTGGTCCAGTGTAGAGACTCTCTGGAAAGGAGGCAGAAGCTGGGAGGAGAGGTGCCCCTTTCTGTTTAAGTCTGTGCTGAGAGGAGAGGAGCGTCCCAAACTTGCGTTCAGCCAGTTTCAGAGAAAAGCACTCAGTACCAAATCTGGAGCTTGACCTGCGCCTGCCCAAGTTCAGGAGATTTGTTTCAGGCCAAATCATTATGAGATCAAGGAAAAAGTTTGTATCAATTTTGAATTGCCTGAACAAAGCAAAAAAGTTTCAGGACTAAAAAGGGAGAAACATATGTTGTGCAGGAGAAAAACATCTTATCAGGAAGAACATGGAGAGAGCGAAGTGACTAACAATGAAGTTTCTGAGAGCTTGCCACAAAAATTTTATAAAGGGAGGCTCCTGAAAACCTTTCAGATGGCTGTAGAGTGATCTCATTCTCTAGGCACAGAGAAAATACAAACCCGAGTATATTTTCTAACTTGTTTCATTTATACTTTACAAAACTGATTTAATTTAGACAAATAATTTGACACAAACAAACAAACTGCTATCTAGGTGTCAAAAGCAAGAGAGGGACTCAAGCAAATGGCCTTACCTAGGGACAGATGCCTTTTGTCTTCCTCACAATCGATGGCCTCATCTGGTGGTACATGTGGTTCCTACACTTAATAGTTGCAAACCTGCTGGGTGAAGATGAAGGCCGAATTGAGAGAAGGGAAAGAAAGGAAAGAAGCCAGTTCCTCTTCCCGTGGTGCACCCAGCAGGGACAGCTACCAGGGCCTGCTTCTCCCAGAGTATGAGTGCTTAACTTAGCATCCCATACGAGGCATTTCGGTTCACATATACGTACATACATCTAAAGATACAGAGACACACCCACACATGAGGAACAGCAATCAGTTTTATTTCTTTGCTTTGCAGGCATCAGTAAATTTAGTATATTCATGTGAATAGCTTAAATAACGTGTCCTATGATCTAATTGAAAGGGAAAATATTTCCACAAGATGGTCTGATGCAAAAATAAACAGTTTGATTGCTTTTACATGCTCTTCTTTTCTGCAAGCAAAGAGAAATGCAGAAAAATTGCCACATTTCATCATGTAGGACAAGGGGGCCCAGGTGACACCCTGATCAGGTGTGCATGCATAATCATTCCAAAAATAATCACCCTTTTGAATAATTTCACCCCAAATCTTGCAGTTTCAACTTATTCTCTGTGAGTGACTCATAAATCTTTACTGTGAATGTGAATCAAGTTTCAGAGCCGCAGGCTCAGGAGCTTGTTGGATTTATTCAACTTTAGTCTTTATTTATAGACATAAAAGTGTATTATTGGTTGTAACATCCAAACAAAGGAAAACAGATTGTAAGCATCCATTAACGTTTTCCCAAAAGGGAAATCTGGAGTTTCTCCTGGGTCTTTCAGTCTCTCCCTAGTAATATTAAGATGATGTCATAAACTCATAATTACTTTGTGATGCTCTTATGTACTCTGTAGTTGCTTGTTCAGGGATGGTTATTTCCTTTCTGAACAGAAAAAGCTGAATACAAACAGGTGGAAGGAGGCAGATCGGTCTTTGGTGATTTAAGACTTGAAGGACCCCACCATTTTTATTTCACACTATTGCAATAATTTGCTCTGCTCTGCACAAGGACACAGGTGTTTTATGTATTGTTATTAAAATGGTTTTGTTAATACTCAGATATGGGATGCAAACATTTTATAAACACTTCAGAATGACTGGAGCAAAGAGCTATTTGGGGAGCATCAATCTTCAGATCGCGGACTCTTCACTGCTGAATCAGGCCATAACCTGTTCAGGTTCCATCCAAGAAAGTCTCCACCTGAATTACTGGTGGCCTTAAACCAAAGCCTTGAACGCGGTAGGTGTTCAGCTTGTGAACAGTTGTTTTAAAAAACTCTGAGCATGGTCAGACCCCATTTTTGCACTTCTGCTTTATTATTATGATAGGAATCCCAGACTGCAAAAGTGTGCGTGGAGGGGAGAGGGGAAGGACTGATCCACGAACCTGGGGAACTCCAGCCCCGGGTGGATGCAGCAGGGCAGGACGGAGCAGGACGAGGGGCTGTGTGTGTGTGTGTGCCCCTACCTTCTCTGAACGTGGGGCTCCCTGGGTGCGCATGATTGCTCCTTGCATGAGGGTGGAGCAGAAATTTGTTTGGGAGGTGTGCTCATCCTGTAACCATTTTTGCTTATAAAAGAGCCTGATGGAGTGCCGAGTGAGTAACTTGAAATGAATAATTGATCTGCTTTTCTCTCTCCTTCTCGTGGAATAGCTGTGAGCACATTGTGATTTCCTCGGATTTATTTGTTATTCAGAAATATCTAATACATTTTTACAGTTCCCCCCCCCACCCCCCCCTCCATCGATTAGACTTCCCAGGCGTCAGGCTTTGGCTCAGAGAGTCTGGGCTCTGGGTTGCGTGTCGGGTGGGAGCACCAGTCCTGCGTCAGGCTCAGGGCTGTTACCCCCTCCCTAGCACACCAGCAGGGCTGGAGAGGCTGGGACGGGGCTTTCTGTGCCCATGTCAGGTAGGACTGGGGACATCTGTCACGGGCTGCCACAGGGTTTTGTGGTTCTGTCAAGCTCTCTACTCGCTGTGGTCAGTGGGCTAAGCCATTTCTTACTGCTTTCTGCCCTGGCCTGGAGGAAGGTGCAAGTGTTTCTCATGCAAAGCTGTGTAAATCCCTCTCAAGGAACGTATGTTGGCTTAGAGCAAAACTTTTCTGCCTGCTGGTTTGCTCAGTGGATGCGCGCAGGTAAAATACAACCTCCTCTGAAAGCTGGTGAGAATATGCAAAAGAAGATTGGTCCCAGTACTCAAAGATAATTTGATAGAGAAGAGAAAAATCTCTCCCCTCCTCAGAGAGGAGCACAAATAGATATTTCAAACAATTCTTTAAGGATCTAAGGTTTCTTATTACTCCTTGCTAACCGTTTTAATTTCTGACCTCTTCTGCTTGACTAGCTGCAGACCTGTTCAATGACCCTTTAGGATTCTGGTGCTGTGATTTATGTCCCAGGCCAAATTTCTTGTGGATTACTGGTATACTGAGCCACTGGCAGAATTTGGAGCCGGCCTCTTTGCTTTCCCTGTGTAGCTTTCTGTACTTCTCATTTAGGCCTGATGGATATAATTTTAACCATTCTCTTTGGCTCTACATAGACATTTATAACACAGTCCCCCATCTCTTACAATGAACAGAAAAGGTCTCAGAGTTGGTTTCATTTCTCTCACAAATTCCTTATGTACTTTTGGCTTGTGTGTGCCTTTTATTTTGATTATGTAGTTGTTTCTTGGTAAAGTGGGAGTCACTACAGAGTGTTAAAAAGTTTTGTTTCCATATTCATTGTGACCTACTTTGCCTACACAGAGAATTATGTTGTTCTCTTCTTTGTATGTCACTTGGATATGTGAGGATTGCTTGGGTTTTGACTTGTCACTGCTGGTTCAGAGACCTGGCCAAGCTGGAGTTGACTCCAGCAGGGTATGGACTTCACCTGCTTCATCGCTCAGCACTCCCCCTCGGCCTGCGGTGCTGTCGGTGGACTCAGCGAGGGGCTCAGCTCCCCCAGGGCTTCTGCTGGGCAAGGGGTAGCCTCACTTGCCATGTCTCCATACTTCAGGGTCCTGTCTCACCAGGAAAGAGGAAGGGAGAAGTATAACTAATACCGCAGAACCTTAAATAGATGGCCCCTTTAGACTCCTTACTGGCATAAGGCATATTCAGGGCATGTCTTAAAGTGAAGATGGATTGCTTCAAGTTACCTCCATGTACACATAACTCCTTTTCCCTCCATTTTCATGTTACCTCACTTTTCTTTCCTTCTCTAGACCACTTTCCTTGAAAATTACTGCTGTCAGGTGCTGCAGTGGCCAACCTCTATAGTAAAACTAATACAGGGCCAGCCAGGACTCTCCTGAACTTGTTGCTACCACGTTGCTGCTTACTTGGGATTTCCCCCAATACGGTTTGATTCTGGGATTTATTCCCATCTGTCTGCAAGCACCTGGGTTGGTTGCATCTGGGTGAGGATGCAAACCCTTCTTTTATTGTCATTGGGAAGGATGGAAGTGGGTTTATAAATAGTTTTGGCTTTCTAAGAATTTCAGCCTACCCTGATCTTCCTTGGACCTTTACCAAAACCCTGCGTGCACGGAGCAGCTATTTCCTCAGTGACCCGGGAGCGTGGTGCTGTGTATTGTTCAGATCAGAAGAGCAGCACGTGTACGAGGGAACCTTTTTGTCACTATGGTGACGTGCCTACCCTATAGATGCTATTTTACTATTAGAGATTAAAAACTTATTCACAGGTTCCAAGTTGGAATTTTGCTTCTGTGTGTTCATTTAAGATTTAGCCTGAAGTATTAATACAGAATTTTAAATTGTGTCCTCTCACTGAAATCCAGTGTGGTTACAAGGTTCTAATAAATATTATGTCCTTCCATCATGCAATTAAAATTTTCCACCTCATTTCACAATGCAAAACACTCACATGTTGTCAATCATTTTGAAACATGATTTTTTGACATCATATAATTTCACTTCATTTTTTAGACAGACATCACACCGGGAAATTATATAAGAAAGGATCCTATTATATCTTTATTTTTCCACCAAATTTCACCTTCAAATACAGACATTTGTGTACATTCCAGTAATTCTGACAATAAACTTTCAAGGAGAAACGAATGGCATCTACTTAGCCGGGGATCAGCATATGGAGTTTGCTGCTCTTCAGAGACTGCGGCTCCAGCGCAGGCACCTGGTTAGGAACCGCTGGTGTAGCCACGGGAAGTTTACAAGTCTTTATGCAGGGAGTGAAAAGGTTGCTGCTTGAAACAGATACCACCTGGGAGGCAGGGAGGAAAACATATGCATGTTTTTGAACTTTCCTGTGTTTAACAGTTAGCAGACACTAATGAATTGCCAAACAGCCCTGATTTAAAACGTAGTAGTCAAAAGCAAGGCTACCTGCTGCTTGTCAGGTAGTCCACCTGTTCAAGAAACCAAAGTGCCCCTGCCCTGTGCCAAGAGAAAAGCTGCTGCTGTTTCAAACCTCTGCTCTGGTGTGTGTGCGGGTGTGTGTGTGTGTCTCATTGGGTTACTGCATACCATGTGAGTCAGAAATCCAGCATGCGATAGAATATCTCAGGCTCATTACAGAGGTCTTGTATTAAGCAACAGATTTTGATCGTCGTGGCATGTAAATCTGGGGGAAATTCAGCCTGCAGCACGCAATTTGGAATTTGGGGCCGTGATCAAATACAGGCTGACAAAGTAAGAGGGGAGCCAACCAGGCGTGTAAAAAGCCAAAATAAAACTTTTGGTTGCAGCCAGGAAGAGCGGTGAGCAGTGCAGGAGACCAGGCAGCTAACAAACACTGTGCCAGCAAAAGGGACACTGCTGGGGGGAGAGCCTGGTGCTCCAGCTACGGGCTGCTCCTTCTCGTTCACGGGCAGGTGCAGCCGGCAGAGATCATCACTGAGGTTGTGCCGCTTGTGGAGCAGTCACATGGGCAGAAATGAAGCAGCAAAGCTCATTGTGGTGAACATCTCAGCAGTAGGTAGGCTGCTGTGGCTGGGGGGAAGGAAGGTGGCTTTTTGGGCAGCCGAGATTAAATAGTGGGAAAACCCCGCAGCGCAGCCCCAGTGGAATAAATTGCTGCTGGCTGATGCTGGAGAGCCAGGGGACAGGGCTCTGGTTTCCCTCATCACTCAGGGTGGCCTTGTGGAAATTGGTGATGATCTGGTGGTAAAAGTACAGGGAAAGCAAGCAAGCAGAAAATAATGAAGAAGGAGAGGAGGTTGTTACCACTGCTTCCTTCCTAACACAGCAGAATAACTTGGGGCTTAGATTCATTAGGAAGTTACTGCAGCATAAAAGGCTCCCACCCATCATCTGAGCTGTAGTCGCCATTCGTGTACATCCTCTTAGCCTGCAACAGTTGTAAAATGATTTAGCTCTTTGTTTGTTTGTTTGTTTGCTTGTTTTCCTTTGAGGCTTAAACTAGCTTGTGATACCTTGCCATTGGCATGGATTCAATGCATGTGCATGCTCCTAGAGGTTACCCCAGCTGGGCCACTGGGACACGCTGCGGGTCAGGGAGCTGTGCACTGGGACAGTGCGTTTTCAGCCTTAAAATTTGCTTAATTCTTATTCTTCAGCTCTCAGTGGTCAGACTGTTTTTACTGCTGAGACTCAGGGAAGTAAATACCCTAGTGTAAGCGTGATGCAAATGATTTCTCCCGGCCTGATCCTGAAATCACTGGGGTGTGCCATATAAAAGCATGCAAAAAATTACTCTAATGAATGACAAGATGGATCTTTCAAGGGGTCCCTCATGAGTCGAACACGAAACGTGTGCTTCTCCACATCCCTGAATTGGGGCAGGGGTGGCGATCTCCTCGCAGCATCGCCCCGGGTGAGCAGGCTCCCCGAGCGCCTGCAGGAGCTGGGGAGCGGGGCTCCGCAATTTGCAGGGGAATGGTGTTAATTCAGAGCCCCGTCCTTCAAAGCGGGGGAATGATGAGGTAAGAAATCTTCCTGTATATTGAATATATATGTACACATGCATAAATATATATGAGATTATTCAAATGCAGCATGAATATATTTTGCCTAATCCACACAGAGTTTTATCAATATTTCTTTGTTTATTCTCTTTCATGCCAGCTGCTTTCTTTATATATTTCCATTTTGTACATTTTTCAGAGTGATTGGATCATGTTGCACACACTTCTATTGAAATATTAAGTGTTTGCAATCCCCATTCATAGGCACCAGCTCTGTTATTATGATCCATCATTTCAAAATCCACATATTTGAAAAAAGAGAGCTTAGCTAGCCCTTGAGTAGCAGAGAGCATTAGACCCAAGGAATCTCATTCGTCTTGTCAATAATCTATGGATTATCACCACCAAATTGTTTGTTTCATTGACGTGAGCTCGCTGTGTATTTTTGAAGGAAATGAACATGGGGAAGGCACAGCGAGGTGAGGTCTGGAGAAGGCTGGGTTTGTGCCGGTGCGAGCGAGGGAAAGGAGAAATTCTCATTTGTGCCCAGCTCCTGGGGCTCTCCTGGGGCTTATGGTTTGGGTATCACCGATTCCCATTAGTGGTCACGATGGGAGAAATGAACCCCGTGATGGTCAGGGCATCTCAGCACCTTGTCCAGAGGTAGAGGAGGCTGGGGGCCTCCTCTGTTTTTTTGGTAAAAAGGCCCTGTTTCTCACTTTCCACACTACAGTTGGATGTGGGGAGGTGGAGAAGCAGTGGGCAGCGGGGCTACAGGACAGGTGCAGCACCACGGGACCTGTGCAAGGGGGAGCCCCGCCTGGCTTGCAAGCCTCTAAAGCAGGGACAGGCTGAGCAGCCGCGGGGACCCCAGTGCTGGCCAGGGTCTGGCAGCAGTCAGTCCTCAGGGACAGGACACGGGCGCCAGGTTTGGGCATCTGCCCTGCTAGCAGGTTCACCCACACCACAGCACCGCTGTCGATAGCTTTGCAGTTAGCCTCTATTTGTTCCCTGCTGACGTTTCATGCCCCCGTTGGCTTTAGCATCACCACTGAAGCATGTTGAACCCTACAGGTGCCACGCCAGCACCCTTCTGGCCAACCCGACCCTTCTGTGGCCAAAATCTCGCCAAACTCTCCATTGCCACCCATCCCAGGCAACGTCCTGGGGCTGCACAGACCCAGAGGGTTGGGGACCCAGGGCTGTATGGGGCAGCCTCTGCCCAGCCTGGCCCCCATCCCTCCAGCCTCGGCCGGTGCCGCGCCACTGTCACCTAGCAACAGCCCGGCCGGCAGGCAGCACCCGGGTTTGCATCTCATACGCAGGAGCGGGGCGGTAATTTAGGGGTCGGCGTTTTAATTTTAATGAACGGGAGTATTTCCTCGGTAGGTCTGAAATCCAGAGCAGAGACGTTTTCGCTTTGCCTCCCTTTGAGCCCAGGCGCCGGAGCAGGGACAGCCTCGCAGTGATGGAGCTGTCCATTTCATCTGTACCGGGCTCTGAAGTTGCACCTGACATTATCCAATTGCCTTACCCTGTGTTTTTTTTTTTTTTTTCCCCTCACATTTGTGCTATAAAAAATAATGTAGTTATATTACGGGGTGGACTTTTTTTAGTGTAACTTCTACTTCCAAGGCTGAACTTTGAGGTGTAATTTTTTTTTTCTTTTTCAATCACAGGGAAGAAAAGGCAAAGAAGTCTATAAGCACCAATTATTCCTTTCCCAGTCTTTTAAAGCACCTTTAAGATTCCAGTAGTCTCCCACACTCTATATTGGCAATTCATGGTGCGGCAACTCCTTGCGAAATACGCTCGTTCGTTTTCACTGATTGAATTTACTGATTGTTAATGTGTATAAAAGTGTTATGTACTTTTGAAGTAATCTCCTGCTAAAGGATTTATAGGAAATACTATTTAAATGTCATGGTGTTTTCTCTGTTGTTATGACAGTATTATCGAGTAAATAGTTTAATTTTAGTGCTCTAGTTAAAAAAAAATCTATAATGACCGCCACATAAATCGTTTGCTTTTTTTTTTTAATTTCTATATTTAGTTCTTTCCACAGAGACTGGAGTTGAAAATAGGCTGGTACCTAAGACATGAATTCTGTTAAATATTAAAGAGATCTCATCAATGATTTTATTAGTCTCAGTACTCAGTGAAGGCCACACTGACATCTGAAGTCTAATGATTTTTTTTATATATTTAAAGCCTTGTACTGCACCTTTAAATATTGAACAATATTGAAAAATATAGAAGTACTTTTTTGTATATTAGCTTTAGGCAGAACTGTTGTATGATTTCCACTCCTTTCATGACATTGTAATGATGTTACCACATACAACTTTATCTTGCATGAAAAGGTGAAGTCATGAGTGATTTCTCCAATTTAAAAGCACTCAACCCTCACAGTGCTAGAAATGAATATTTTGCATATATTCATGCAACAATGATTCAATTTAAGATTTCTATTTTCAAACATTGCTTGAAACCTTCGGTATGTTAGTAGTAAAATTGCCAAAATGTGTAATAAGATTTATTATAGATGAGTAGCATTTTATTTAGTATTTCATGTTAACACGCTTTTAGGGTTACCCTGGTTTAGCAGAAGAATTCATCTTTCTCTTCTAATCAGAGCTAACACTTTATTGTATTATTAAGATACACTTACTGTGCAATTGTATATCACTGGAGGAGCTGAGTTTTCTCCGCCCGGCAGACCTGCGCCTGGTTGATGCATGGCATGTGCCTCCCGCACCCCAACCCCACTGCTCGGTAGTGTGCTGCTCCCTGTCACATTTCTTTTGAGCTGGTTTTCAGTTTTCCTCCTAAAGGACTGTATTTAGCTCCTTGGAGTGGACAGGAGCTTTGGTAGGGTTTGGCTTTGCTCTTGCACCACCGGCAGTGGCTTTTGCCATTGGCAGTAATGCCTGTTCTGGGAGCTAACTTACAGTGACTAAGACATGAAATGCTTTGGTGGCTGAGTTTGTGTAGTGGGTTTACGAGTAAAACCACCACAGTTTGTTATGAAACTCCTTTTTGTATCCTCACCTTCATCATCTACCCATCGCACCCTTTGCCATAGAGCTACCCTTTCTCTGAGCACCATGGTAGAGGAACATATACAGATGTATTATGCATCATCTTGATGCATTTTGGGCACAGATGCACTTGCTGCTTCTTCTGCATGATGGTGTGGGATGCAGACACTGGCCAAGGTGCTTCATTGGAGCTATCCTCCTCCTTTATGTCCTTCTGAAAACAAATTGCTACTAAAGGACAGTGCGTGTTGTCCCACAGGTATGCCCTTCACCCTGTGGGTGTTGCAGCTCTGCAGGAGCCCAGGCGTCTTTGGTTGGTTGGAGGAGAAGGGGATGCTTCCACGCTCTTGCATGGCCCCATCACACGATACGATGCTCAGCAGCTTTCCTGGCTGGGTATTAGCAGTCCTACCCTGGGAGAGCCTTGCTGGCGAGAGGGTATTGATTTCATGGCTTTGCATATGGAGGTGTGCTGGTGCTGTATGAACTCCATGTAAGTCAATGGGAGATAAAGCAGCAAAGCGGACACTTAACCTAAAGCAATCTGTATTTTCTTCCTGCTCTCGCACCGCCTTTTCTATGGTCAGGGCAATTTTACATCCCCTGCAGCCACTTCAGGTTCCCTGTCTGACGCCTGAACCTACAGCATCTGTATAAGTGCATTCATGAGCTCGATATTTTCATGACTCGGGTGATTAAGGAGAGGTAAGGCCAGGCCTGTAAAATTCCTGGCATTTTGATCCTCTAAGCAAGGTCCACGTCCTGGTCTCTTTTTGCCTGGAGTAATCCCTTCCTGCTTGGCCCCAGTGCAGCCGCTGGCAGAGTGAAATGCTGCGTCCTACAGGTAAGGGGCTCATCGCCTGGGGAGGGATGCTGTTAAAAAGAAGCATGAGGGACGTGCGGCGCTGAGCTGCCACGCTGAAGTGGTAAATATGTTTACATCTCCTGAAAGTTGTAACTCAGCATGGATGAGCTGGCATCCCCCCCTTCCACATTCACGTTCGATTCGCAAGCAGAAAGAGATGATCTGCTATTAGGGAAGCTTTCTCTTTGACTGGGGAGCTGGAGATGGTGGTGAGAGTGGCTTTCATAGATGAAAATAATTGTACACTTTTTGTATTATTATTTTTGGCAAAGAGCTAGCGTTTCAGCTTTCCAGCGTATTACATCATTACATTGTATAATGCATCATAATGATAGAGTGAATGGAAACGAAGAAATGCCAGCTTCTGTTGCAAGTTTAAAGACAGACACACATTTTCAGCTGGGAAAGCTGCTGTTCAGCTAAGTGTTTTCCTAGATGAAACAAAGCTGCAATCCCACTTGGCATTCGCATTAATTGTGGACTTGCCAACAGGCCAGTTTCACTGGTGTATAAATTAGTGGAGAATTATTCAACTCATCTCAATAACTAAGAGAATATCCTCATAAAGCTCGCTGAGCGGTAAGACATGCCCCCTCCCCCCTACTTTCCAGGGTATTTTGCACCCTATACTTAGAAAAATCACAGAATTTGCATGCTGTTCTGGAAAAAAAAAAAAAAAAAAAAGAAAAAAAAGAAAAACGTACAAAGAAAGACATCTAATATACTAACTATACTGATACCACAGCAGAGCAATATGGTGACTATCTGCATAAAACGGCAAGTTTGTATGGATCGGATAGTGTCCAAATTAAGAGGGAATTTTCTGGTTTGTTGTTTGAGTGTTGAGTTTGGGTGGTGTATTTCTTTTTCCTTTTGAAATTCAGCTGAAAATGTGAAGTGAAAGCACATGTGAAATGTGCCTTGCTGCCAGCGTCAGACACCCGACATTTCACGTCTCTCTGGCAAAACAAGAGCCTGGGAAGTGCAAACTTCCCCGAACTGTCCTGCCAACAGGCCTTTCTGACCTAAAGGGGGATCACCTTTGTGGTGACAGCATAATTTGATCTCTGTGCCATCTAATCCTTATTTTCTGTACTGAGGCTGCCAGCAAGGGTGCCAATTAGTGCCAATTGTGATGGTGGCTTTTGTGATGCAGACACCTGCCCACTAGGAATTGGACTGGTACCACCAACACACATATGCCACTAAACAGCTGTCAGATGGTAATGACTCCTTGGAGTAGAAGAAAAGGGCAGAATTTCATTCTGAGGCAATTTTCTGACAAAATTTTACAATTTTTCACCTTTTTTTTTTTTTTTGTATCTGAATTCCAGACTTGTGATGATTAAGCAAAATGTGAATGTTATGTATATCTTATAGCGCCAACTTTATACCAAAAGTCAAGAGGCCCAGATGGGCAAACATAGCGTGAGGATCAGTATTAATGGCGTTATTATTCTAAATCGCGTTTTAAACTTTTTATCTGAAGTTTATTTCTTATTTGGGTTATTTATCCTAGCAACTGACAGATGAAATGCTGTGTTTTCTTTTACCACTCTTCTGAGACATGGCCTCTGTTTTCCTGTCTATATTAAAAGAACGAGTTAAATGTAAACATCAAACAATTTCAGCAATTCCTTTTCTTATGACAAGTGAAGTGCTGTGCAGCAGTGCGCTCACGCCATCACAGATGCGATAGTTCAGGATCTCTTTCACGCTTTCATTAAACTTGTAATTGTTGGTCAAATCGGCAGTCCCTCCTGTGATGCTTTAACAGGGGAAGATGACAAGCCTGATGTGAGTAATTACATGTGCTTGTGTAAGTATATATGTTCCTCTCTAGAGACACATGCACCCTTAACTGCGACTGCTTTTGGTAATTCTGGTAATTCCGTGGTGATGCAGAGAGCTCAGGGCACTTCAATGGCCTTGTGGATGCCAGGCAGTCCTTTCTGCTGGGCAGCAACCTCGCAGCTCGTGCCATGGCTCTGCCGGTGAGGGGATGTGCTGGGAAGTGCAGGTAGCATCTCCCAGGAGACACTTGGTGCTGTGTGAGGAGGGACCTCAGCACCGTAAGAAGATTCCTTTATCCTTTCCAAGCCGCGAGACTCGCTGCTGAAAGCTCCTGACGCCTGGTAGACCAGCCAAAGGCCAGCCACTGGCAATTAGCACGATCTTTCAGTGCTCAGCCAACACTTACTGCTGGTTCAGCCTCTGCTCTGGCAGGTGTTGCACCTTGATTAGTGCAATTGCTTATTGGCATCTACTACTAACTGCGGTCCCCGCCAGATGTAAAAGGAAACGATCCCACATAAACACAGCCAAGGTTGGTGTGCAACGATAGAAAATGGTCTAATGCTTTAGGGGAAATGGTGGCGTTGGGACTGCTACTGACCTTTGGGAAACACAGTCGCATTTAGAGAAGGACACCATAGCCACATACATATACATACACGTGTATATGTATATAAAATGTTTGTGTGAGGGTCTGCAAGTGAAATAAAAGTAGAACAAGTACGTCAGGGTCATTGCTTTTTATGAGCATTTGTTGCTGAGGTCTGGGCCATTATTCCTTGTCATGGTTTCCCAGGCACGTAAAGCTCTATTACAGCTCTCCTGTTGCCTTGCTGTTTGCTCCCCTGCACTTGTTCCTCTGACACTGACCATTTCAATGCAGCCGTACCTGGCTATGGCCTCTGCCACAGAACAGAGACAGTTTGCAGATCAACTTGCAGCAGGTTCTAGGCTTGTTTGTGGACCACTCTTCCCTAGAGAGCTGTGGTCCATCAGGAACATGTTTGTCCTGTGGCCAGAACCTACCCTGGATTGTCACAGATGTGAAAGGAATGGCAACCAGCACTCATGGGAGAGGTAGCAGCACACCCGCAGAAGTAATCACGGTTTATTTTGTGAATATCTTCTGACCATATTTGTTTCCCATGTTCTTCAAGTTAACTTCTCAGGGTTTTCAGAACGTTTGCTCTGCATCCTGTAAGGCTTCTCAGCTAGAGAGGATAGCAGTGGGGCTCAGATTTTTGAAAGTTCAGACCCTGCTCTTGCACTCAAGCTGAGTCATCTTTACAAAATCCTCAAGTTCCAGTGGTTCCTTTCCTGACAATAATGGCCAGGTTTTAAAAGGGCCCATCAGTTAGTTTTGTTTAATGCCCAAGGCGCATTACTTTTGAGTATGAAAATACTCTACACTAGATTGTACTAACATTTTTGGGTGGGTGAGTAATTTCATGGCTGGATGAGCAGTGAGTACGAAGTCCAGACCATTATTCTAGATTCCACCCTCAAATGCAAGCCCAGGAATTCATTGAACCCAGCAGATCCCACTACTGGAACTGAAACAAGAATCCAGTCCACTACTAACAGGTATTATTTGTTAGTGTTTTACATGATGCAAATGTGCCTTAAACAGTGCTACAGCATATCTATTGCACATCGTAACATACATACCTCCTAATGAACTTGTAATGTGCTTTTTAACATACACTAATCTTCAAAACATATGTAATATTAAAGGAATATGTGGTAATTCTTTAAACGCCCTATCATTGTGAATTCATATCATATTCATTGTAATAGCATTGATCAAAATGAATTCATTTGGTATTCATGTAGATGTCACATGTACTTCCATAGGTGTTTCATTGTAAATTAGCATTTCTCAGAGGACACTTAAAATAAAGTGTTACTGAAAGTTCTCATTACACATATTGCTGAGATTAGTACATTAAGGATCATGTACTTACATAGTACTAATGCATTTCTGCCACTTAAAATGCTGCATTACCCATTTCTGATATCTAGCAAATATCTAAAGCAATTTTGAGAATTACTGACATCCTGAAGGAAGTGGTACTCTGGTGATTAAATTGGTTTTGTGTATTTCACTTTGGTTTTAGAAAAAAACTGTGCCAGATATATTTAACTGATTTTTTGATTTAAATGACTTTAGCATCAGGTGAAACAAAAAAAAAAAAAAAAAAAAGGAAAGAAAAAAGTGAAAGCCACACCTAATTGGAAAAACAAAACCAAATGTTATAAATGCTTTAGGGTCTTCAAACTTGTCTCACCAAGCCAAATGAGTTGACTCTTTAGTATACTGCAGCACAAGCTTTCGAATGTATTTTCTTTCAGAGTATTACTTCCTAAGAGAAAGACAGAAATTTTTGTGGTCTCAGACAGATGCATTTCTGATGTCTGAAATCGTCCATTACAGCTTGTTTGCTCTGAAGTTATTTTTGAAAAGATTAAGTTTAAAGAAGACTACAGAGAGTTTTATAAATAGCTGACAAAAGGTGCATTACAGTGACTATAAAAGAAAGAACATTGTTTGAGTCCTGAAATGCTCTAAACCTGTCTGACAATGTGGTGGATGTCCTTTCTTCTGAAAAGAATTGACGTAATTATTTTTTTTCGTAACACTGGTGAAAAACTTCTCAGGTTTAACAGGGAGCTCAGTCATGGCAGAGACCGTTGCAAAAAACATGGGGAACTGGCAACATTTTGGCGTTTGCATTGGGAGGGAGGAATCAGATTTGGCCATGAGGAGTTACAAACCATGTCCCACTTAATAGTTTCTTAGCAAATATTTGCTTGCTCTTCAGGCTTCATCCACTTGTGTTTTGGTGTGCAGCACTGGCTTGCAGCAGGCACTGGTGGGCTGTGCAGGAGGCACCATTCCCATCCCTTGAAAGCAAAATGAGAAGGTGATGTTACAGCTAAAAGAATGGCCTGGGATGTGGGAGATTCAGCTGTGTGCCTGCCAGCATGTCCCTCGTGCATAAAGCAGAGCGGGGAGAACAAACTTCTTCTCTCTTGTCACTTGTCCTCCTGGCTTGGAGACGGGTGTGTTTGGGATGATCCCGCGGAAAGGGAGGTGGATGGGAGATGAGGAGAGGGAGGGATAGCACACAAAGGAAGAGATCTTGTGCTCCTCAAGATTGCTCAGGCATCTTCACGTAGCCTTACAGCTGCCTTGACCCCCTCAAATGCAACTCTCCCCAGCCCTGCAGCTAATTCCCAGCTTTTTGACCCCGATCTCTGTAGTGAGCTGAGCTGCAGCTCCAGAAACAAAGTCTGTCAAACCTGGCAGAGGACACAGCTGCACCTGAGGATCAGCTTCGTGATTGGGGTAGGCTCAGTCTTTTGCCTCACTTAATTTTCAGGTCTGAAGGTATTTGCCTGGTTTGTAGTGTTTGCTAAATTGGTTTGAGAGCGCACAATATGGTAAACTGCAGGATAGGGAGGATAGAGTATGTAATCCAGAAATCCATTTCAGGTTAGAGCCATAATTAGCTAATGTAAGATAATAAATAGCTACTAAAATCACATGAAAAATATGATAGTGCTATAAAGCCTGTTTTTATAATCCTGCTCCTCCCCTTTTCTGCCTCCTCCTCCTCCTCTTCAGTGTAACAAGGACCGTAATAGGCTTCATGTATAAATGCCTATTTTTATTAAAGACAAGTGTAATCTTTTGTAGTCCAAATGTCCCTATCATAAATGCTAACCGAGGAAAATATTAGGACTCATTTATTTATGAACCCGTTAATAATGAGGTGCAGTTATGAAAAAGGCTTTCTCAGCACAAAGCCTACTGAACAAACAATGCACACTGGGGAGAAAGAGCTAGTTAGCCTTCCTGACTTAGATAAAGCTATGGAGAAATGACAAGTGCCAGTAATTAGCAAAGCCTCTTCAACAAGATAACCCTATACATCTTTGTCTATTTCAATCACCAAAGACTCCGATTCAGTGTAAAATTAAAGCTGGGATGCCATCAATTTCTGTTAACCTCTTTATATTGTTCTGTGTTCATGCATATGTGATAGATAGTTTTTGTCATTTTATTAAATGGTGACATCTCAGTATGCTTGTGACTAAAACTGTTTTCTCCTTAGCAAAGTATTTTTAATCATCTCTCCGTTGCCTTTATTAACTCAGTTCTTCTGAGCCCTATTTGCTTTATTCTGCAGTATCGGCAGCCGCTCCAGTGGGTGCAAATATTTGTGCCTGCTCCTTTTACAAGCAGTGTATCCACAATTGGGAAGTTTGTGCCCCTTCCTGTATTCATGTCAGCACGTACGGTAGCTCTGCACACATCTGCTGGCCACTTGCAGAACGTCCACTTTACTTCTCGTGGCACACAGCAAAACGTGATGGTTACAGGTATCAGCGGTCACAGGCAGCCCTCATGTTTCTGTGAGCATGGCCTTCCTATCCACGTGTCAGCTGTCCTTATTTCTCCAGAAGGACAGCCACGTTTGGTTCGGTGGTGTGGCTGCTCTTCACCTGCTTAGGACATGAGCAAGAGCCACTGAACTCAAGTGAAACACTCCCATTGACTTCATGGCCCTCTCTTCACCCTGAAAACAGTCTGCATCCAGACTGCTTTCTTCCACCTTAAATGGCAAAACCCCTTTCCTTTCCTTTCCTTTCCTTTCCTTTCCTTTCCTTTCCTTTCCTTTCCTTCCTTTCCTTTCCTTTCCTTTCCTTTCCCTTTCCTTTCCTTTCCTTTCCTTTCCTTTCCTTTCCTTTCCTTTCCTTTCCTTTCCTTTCCTTTCCTTTCCTTTCCTTTCCTTTCCTTTCCTTTCCTTTCCTTTCCTTTCCTTTCCTTTCCTTTCCTTTCCTTTCCTTTCCTTTCCTTTCCTTTCCTTTCCTTTCCTTTCCTTTCCTTTCCTTTCCTTTCCTTTCCTTTCCTTTCCTTTCCTTCTTTCAGAAAACACATTCACCTGAAGCTTTGCAGGAAAAAAGGAGTTATAAATCAGCCCCATTTCCTTGACATCAGGGCAGGTTCACTGGGAATGCTCGCAGAGTTAGCTCTGCATGACCTGAGAAGTTGCATGTGGCTTTGGGTGTCATAACAAAAATTCCTTTTGGCTCCATTCTCCTGCTCCATAATATCTTTTTACTTGTTTTAAGTACTCCAGGCCCTGAGTTCTGAGGTTATTAATCTTCATCTGTGCTCTTTTTAAACTTTACTACTAGCACTTTTTTGTCTCAGATATGCTTTTATTCATTCTTTTCAGCAGCAATAACCTCTCATATTGGTCAAATTAGGAAATAATTGCAAATAATAGAGAATCCCTTTCCAGCGCTACAATAAAGGATTATATATGTACTGTGTGAGAGGGATGGCACCGAGTGTAAATACCAAAATATGGGCAAATAGGTAGAGAGGTGAAGTATGCGGTTTGGTGCTTGGTCTTTGTTTCTTCTTCGTGTTCAGAGCTGCTTCTCAGCCCGCTGCAGAGGTGTGGCACACACGGTGGTTCGCAGAGGAAGGGAAGAGTACGAGCCGATGTTGCATGTGAATTCATGCCATTGCCTGCAGGACTACAGGTCTTCAGAAAAAAACTGTGTGGCGTCTTTTAGTCTTCTACATGTATGGTAGGAATAAGGATTCATGAATCGAGTTAAAAGTCATTTGCCTTTTTTAAACAGAAACATCTGATCCATCTTGCTTTTGTTTATGTGGCCATGGTAGCCCTGGCTTGTTTCTGTTCAGTCAGTGGGGAGAAATTTTGCAAATTCCAGGAATTCCATCCCACTTTCAGTGTGCATTATTTCAGTTTTGGACTTTTATCCATTGCTCTGAAACTCCCATTTGTCAAGGAGCTGAAACCAAGACTATCCATCTGACTTGGATTACAAGTCACACGTTACCAGCGGCCGATAATCTGATGCAGCCGTTTGCAATCAAGTAAATCTGTCTAATTTGGCTTCATGTTAATAATTACTTTTCAGTAATGAATATATCTGTAGTACTTCAGGATATGTTGGTGCACTAAAAACAAACAAGCAAAAAAAACCCACTACTCTCAGGTGTCTAGCTGCTCTCATACATAGGCATTTTGGGGATGAAAGCTCCTATGAATGTTATTCACAACAAATAATTCTATCAGCTCTTGGGAAGAAAATATGGAGAACATTCATGTAATGCTGCCATCTCAGCTGGGGTGCAAGGAAATATGTTGACTGTAGCAGAGAGCAAAGCTCTCTTGGCGCTCTCATCACGTTAACACTTACCTTCCTTCCTTCCAGTCAACGTCCTCTGAGCTGCTGCTTTCCATTGTTTTTTATTGTTCATGTGAATCAGAAAATAATATTTTTCCTCTCTAATTTAGGAGAAATTGTCATTGCCCACCTCCTGCTGAGGGAAAAAGTGCTAGAGCCTGTCTCCTATGAGCTCCTTCTCACTTCAAATGCAGGCTGCAATGGCTCCTTTGGAAATGTAACAGGCTATTATAGAAATATGTATTTACACAGTATTTTAAGATGCACATTATCCACCTGATAGACCATAACAGCTCACCATTACAGCCTATTGAATAAAACCTCTTTGCACCATTTTTTTTCCAAAGCAGATACTTTTTACGTGATAAATCATGAATCTATTGCGTAGAAGTGCAAGTTCGTCATGTAGGACCGTAGGTGGACACCATTTATCTTTATCCTGCTGTGATGGGAACTTCTAGCCCTGACCCTGCTCTGTAGAACCAATTATTCTGACCAGAGAGACGCAAGTAAAAATGAGAAGAAGGCTTTGTGAACATGAAAGGAAAAGTTGCAAAGTTTGTTTAACGGAGCACTGTTCGATCACAGAAGAGATCACGTGGCTGGATGCAGATGAACGAGCAGTGTGGCTCAGGTGGAAATCCCCAGCCCTACCACTTGTGCGCTGCTCTGCCACGTCCTGCCCGCCAGCTGCAAAGCTGGCAGCCTGAGCAAAGTGCTCTCTGCTACCGCCTTCCAGGACTCGTGTTGACCTCCCTCATCCCATGGACCCGGGAGCATCCCTCCTGTTTAGGAGTGCTCCTACACTGGTTTCGCCTCCCACTCCTAGGGCCTTTCCCCGCCCCCCCTGCAGAGTCATTTTCCTTCTTGAGCTAGTGTCAGCATTAAAAGGGACCCCTCCGTTCTGAAAACATCTGTTTGCCTTTTCTGCCCAAGCTTCCCCTGCCTGTTCAGCTCACTCCAGCTAATCCATACTTCAACAGTTTCTCTCATCTGGAAATTCACATTAGAAACCGCACTGCCCTAGGTGCCATCTCTCTCTTTGTCCGAGGATGCTCATTTTGAATAGATAATAATCAAAATTTAACAAGCCTCCCTTATTACCCTGGAGCTAGGCATGAGGACTCTTTCTGTCATCTCCTGTGAGTTCTAACTTAACAAGAAACAAAAGACAACAGAGAAGGCCACAAGACCCCAGCTTCAAAATGAGGCTTGCAGCCGAAGACTCGGTGTCCCTGGTATCAAACAGACTGAATAAGCTGCAAATAGACAAGATTCCCAACTTGTTACAAGATGAAATAGAGCCTAGCCCCTGTTGTGAAACCATTTTACATTGCAGATGTTCATGAATGCATGGAAAATGTGGTGACTTCAAATCTCTTTTCGTTCCCTATCTTCAGGATGTCAAAACTGATTTTTTTGAAGAAACTCTATAATAGTTAGAGTTGACTCCCGAGAAGAGACTTGCATGTCTGGAACAAAAAAAGACTTCCAGCCAACTAAACAGAGTCGTCTTCTTCGCTCCCACCATTCAAATTAAGCATACACAACAGAAATACCAAACAGGCATGGATTTTACATATCATGCCAATTCTGATCCGAAACAGTTTATTAATATAAATCACCTCCAAAAAAGGGCAAGATTTGAAAGGGAAACAAATAGCTGCCAAAAAGACTTACACACAGAGCCAGTGTCTAACACTAAACCTAGTGGAAATTATGTATTTCCACTCTTCATGAAGCAAAGCAGTGGGGAGTCAGTGCTTTGAACCATGCATGGGACACTTGCTGTGCATCCTCACTGGAAAGCATATGGTTTGAGAGGAAACAGAAACACCATCCAAAAAATCGCTGGTCTATAAGCAGCAGATCTGCAAATAGTCTAAACCCCTCTGTCACTCCGGAGACCGCAGGGCCCCGACTACTCTTTGCCATGCCTGTCCCCGACCTGGGGTGTCAGCTCCCGCCCCCCGTGCACCTCTCCAACCCAAAGGAAATGGTTCGCAGGGGCAAATTCTCCCCCCGGCTGCAGGGACAGCTGCCAGATTTGCTGTCGTGCGGCAGCCTGCCATCACTGGGGTTCTTGCAGTGTAAGCACCTTCCCTTCCTGTTCCCGTCTGTCCCTGGGGGCTTCTAGCAGGGCTTTCAGGGCGTCCAGCCCGTGGGTTGGAGCTCACCTTACATCCGAGGTTTCGTCTTGAGCATCTCCTCTTCACTCTTCACTCTTGGCTCATTTGAGAGGCAAGACCAAAGAGTCCGAAGTTGTGGATTTCCGTATTTCCTAGGTGTGTTTGGGAAAACCTTCCGCACTTTTTAAATAGTGTATTCGGTTTAATTTTCATTATTTTTAGATGTTAAATTTTAGATCAGTACAGTATGTCTTAAACTACTGTATTAGAATGCTGCTTGACTCGCTTCCAAATTGAAGACCTTTTAAAAAAATTGAAGCAGTCCAATAATTTTAAATCACTCTGCACTGTGCATTGCAATTTAAAATTATTGGAGTGCTTCAAATTTTTATAAGCCCTTGAATTTGGAAGTGATCAAGGTTCTGGGCATACTCAGTGTAGAGCAATTTAAAATTATAAGAGCTGTCAAATTTTTATATAAGCACTTCAGTTAGAAAAGGGATTTGGGTTCTGGGCATGTGCAAAGGGGAGCAATTTAAATTATTAAAGTGCTTCAATTTTTTTTCTAAGCACCTGATTTTGGAAGGGTTTGGGTTTGTGCAGCCTAAAATGACAACTTCCTTTGAGAGTTTCTTCTTAAAAAGAATTTCAATCTTGCAAACTAAAGTATTCTTTAAAATGTGAATTCACTGATACTTTAAAAACTGATTTGCACAGAACTTGGTGCCCAGGACATCTAATTTTTTTTTTTTCCCCACTCATTTTATCATTTCATTCTTTAAGGGACAAATTGATGCTATAGAAATAGCTGCCTCTTTTGGATTTTAATTTTTTTTCCAACTGTTGCACTCATGGTGCAAAAAGAGTCAAAAAAGGAAAAAAAAAACAGCTAGAAGAAACAAATGGTTTTTTTCCATGGACTATCTTGCCTGGCCAACAGAACTTATAGGGGACACAAAATTGAAACAATTTGTTATTAAATCTCATTATAATGTCTCTCAACACTCGAAATGAAAGCCATGTGATAGCTGACTGAATCAGAAGGAAGGAAGTTGGAAAGCAGCTTCATTTGCACACTTGTGCTCCCTCCCAAAGCGATTCCTGCCGGGAGCTGTGCCGGGTTTGCCATCCTCACCCCAATCCTGCACACGGCGTTTGGTCTGTGGGCAGGGTCTGGCTGAGGGCTCTTGCTGAGCTGCCAGGGAAGATGGACAGGGGAGGTGAGCGTGGGCTGGCTGCTCGGCTTCCAGCTCTCTCGTCTTTCTACCTTAAACACAGGGATCCACCCTATGGGGTGGCTATCAGGGCATTTAATTGGTGTGTAGAGCACGTCCTGTACCTTCAGCCCAGCGTCTCATGAATACATGTAGGGTGGAATAGGGCACTTCATCAGTGCCCTACTACCAAAACACCAGTTTGGTATTTTCTTCCCCTTGAATGCTTCTTTCACTTCTTACCATGGTGGTGATAGGTGTCCATCTGTAGCTCTTTTTTTTTTTCCTTGGAAAATGAAGTTATTGAATAAAAGCCAGAGATCAAATTAAATTGGGGCAAAGATACGGCAGAGGTGAAATTCAAAAGACGATATGTAATAATTGGTTTTAAAGCAGAAACCAGATTATTCATATAGTCAGGAACAAAGGGAAAGCTTCCTGAAAGCCCTCTGTGTTTTTCACATTTATTTTTTTTTGTTTTGAGAAAGGTGAATTTACAAAAATAGGTATCTTTTTTCCTGCCGTTAATTAACTACATCATCCTCTTGGGATGTGCAAACCAGTGGCATGGGACACCAAACCTATCTTCTCTTGGTATAAATCCTTTGGGAGCGTGCTTGCATCGACTCCTTCTGGAAGTCGGTGGCTGCCACGTAGCCAGGACAAGCTCAGCTCTGCGCAGCCCTTGGAGCGCAGAAGGGAGCAGAGCGGCAGAGACGGGCTGTGCCGGGGCCATGGTGTGTGGGTTTTCTGGGCAGAGGTTGGTGGGTGTCAGCTCTGTGGCTCTCCCTGCTCTTTCTGTCCAGCTGCGGGTGCGTGCATGGGTTTGGTTAAAGGGTGCCCGGGCAGAAGAGCCGTGTGGGTGGCTGCTGGCGGGTCCACGCGGGCTGTGCCTGCGTCTGGGTGCCAGGGCGTGCAGAGGCGGAGAGATATAAAGCTGGGTGTTAAGCACAGAGAAAGACCCTGGACCCGTTTATCTGAATCCTGATTCTGACACAAAATAGAGAGCGAATCGGCTCCCAGCCACTGCTGCTGCCGACGCACGTAGGAGCGCTGAGGCTGCCTTTCTTAAAGTTCCCGTCTCACCGATTCACTTCAGACGCTGTGAGCTCGAACCCCGCTTTTGGGCTGTATTCATGCTAATGTTGACAGTTTTTTCCTCCTTTGTTACATTGTGCAAACCAAATAGAAAGTGAGGTGAGCTTGTCTGAGCAGATGAAAGATGGCAAGAAATTGGCGCTTGGGGACCAGTGTCTTGGTGACATCGACTCTGCAGTCCTTTTTTTCTCTCTCTCTGGCTTCCCCTCTCCCTCTCATTCTCTCTGAAATGGTCTGTGCCTCCAGTAATTTACATAATACTCTTCTGACACCTTTACTTTAGTCATCAATCACGGTACCTTCTCTCAGTCTATCTTTTGTCTGAGCATGTCTCTTCTTTATCAGGCCATGCACAAAAGATTAATTTCACAGTTTTTCTCCCTTCTTTCTTTCCTTGCAAGATACAAAGCTCATGAAATGACAGAAGCAAGATAATGAAAACAACAATGCAAGCAATTTTTTTTTTTGTTCTTGCTGGTTGGATCTCAAGATACTTTTTTTAACCTCATTGTGTGCCATCTGTCTTAGAAAAGGTCTGCTCTGTATTTTTTAATACAATTCGGATACTGTTCTGAAGACTACCTGGGAAAAAAAAAATACATATTTTAATCAGGACATAGGCGTTGATTTTTAAAAAAAAAAAAAAAAAAAAAAAAAAGGATTTGCTGAACAATTAAAGCGAGGGGTCCATTTCTAATGGTGGCATGGGCTACTGCACAGTGCCCATGCCCCAATTAATATTAATGATCTCTTGTGCATAGCAAATTTATAGCATTTGATTGACTCACACAACTACACTTCAAGCTGTCATGTAAAGTGAAATATATGGGCACCATGGCCTCATTTGCATATGCATATGTTCTTAATATTAATTAGTCTAATGGATCTAAGGACCTGGAGATAATTTGAGTACTGGGAGAAGAGGAACAAACAAACAAAACAAAACTCGCAGAAAACTGCTCTGGTAGGGGTTGGCCCTACAGTCAAATAACTCTCCCAAAACGCAAAATAATTGGCATGAATTTCTCCTCCTTCCCCATGTCTCCCGCAGGACTGGATGAATTAAAATCTTATCCCTTATAATACTTTGTTTTGGCTCTGACCCTGACATTTTAAAATTTGAAATATTTAACGTGGCAAATAGATTACAGAACTGTATGCAGCTGAGCTGGAGTGCAGGCTCGTGGGCGGAGGTCAGGGCTATGCGATGCAGCCCCACGAGGGGACTCTTCCCCCATCCACCTGTGTAATTCCCATTAGTGTGAGTGGTAACTGCAGGTTTCTTGCGTTTATTATTATCTGCCCCCAGCTTAGCTCTGCACTTGCATCACCTGGGAGCAATGGTGCAGATTTCCAGAGGAAACAGCCATTTTTGATTAATAGGCATTGGTTTGCCAAAGTTGGTGAGAACTCACTTTTTTCAGTGCTCTGAGGAACAAGAGGTGCCAGAGTGTGGAAGCAAGCAGTCGGCAGGGTAGGCTTTCCTTTTTGATTCTTGTCATGCGTGGGAGGGCTGAGGTCCTAATCCCGGATGCATCCTTATCTCTATGTCTCGTCTGTGTGCTAACCAACTTTACATTTTCCCAGTGCCAGAACCAGAGAGCTGAACGCAAATGAGTGGACCAGGCAGGCTTCCCCTTGGTGTGCGGGATCACTAACTTCATGCGCCCGCATTCATTATTAGTGCTGGTCATTTCATAGTCACAGCAAGGAGCCTGGAACAAAGCACCACCACTGCCTACTTCTCTCTTGCACATTAAGCAAGAGGAGTTAGGGGAGTGCCACCTTCCTGGGCGTTGAAGCCATCCTACAGACCAGCACCTTTTTTCCAGTAGGAAAAGCGGGTGGGCTCAGCTCAGTGCCAGCCGCCAGGGACTGGCAGGGGCTCTCTGCCCAAACTCAGGGTGTTTCGGGGCTGGGAAACAGGTTAACGCCGTTCTTGATCTCAGGGCCTCAGCCCTGGAGCCGGTGCCGGACTCGCCTGGCTTGTTTCATGTAGGAAAGCAAATGCCCCACGCGGCTTCAGCCCATTTCCAGCGTGCAAAACCGTAATGAATCTGCAAGTTGCTGATTGCCTTTATGAGGTGCTAAGCACCGATGGCTGCCTGATACCAGCCAGGAGAGTGTCGGCTCTTGGCCGCATCAGGGCTGCAGCGAGTTGTTCTATAGAAAGAAATGGCTTTCCTGTATGAAGGCATCACTTATATATGGAATATATATAACAAAACCTGGAAAGCCTCTAGTCACTCATTTTAGCTGCTAAAATGCCTTTAGGCCAACATTCCTGCTGTGAAAGGGGTTATGGACATGTCATATGGGGGTCATCAGTGAAAAATATACCCAACTTTTGTTATTCTTAAGTCTAAATCAAAAACCTCTTTTCACAATCCACTAAGGGACGATTTACTAGAGAGTAGAATGTGGTATCAATTATTTCTGTGGGCATCCTTTTTGTTATAAGAAGCAAAGAGGATTGCTTGAGAGTCAATAGCATGACTCCATCTCAGATTACTAAATAATGAAATGCTAAACTTGGCCTAGAGTAAGGACTATTGCTGTCTCAAAGGGACCAGAGGCTTCAATTAAATCAGAGGACAGTGTTCAATGAATGAGAAAAGGATGCTTAAGGTACGATGACATATTACCGGATTTTACATTTAATTGCAGTGCTTTGTTCTTTTAATAAAAGCACAAGAGCACTGGATCTCCATTATGGTCATCTGGTGGCATTGTTCGCTGTGGACAGTTTATTGTAATTTATTGGCTATGTTTAATCCCTCTATTTTTCATATAAATGAATTCTGTCTGCTTTTTTTATGAATTTTCTCTGCTTTTTTTTTTTTTTTTTTTTTAAAAAAAAGGCACCTAACAGTTATTTACACACAAAAGAGCTTTTCCCCTGAAATACTCAACAGTGTAAGAAAAAACCCGCCCAGCTTAGTCTGAAACTGTACCAAAAGCGAGGGCTTCTGCCCAGAAGCATGTAATTCCGTGTCCCCCAGGCGGGTATGGCCACTGGCAGAGCACGGGGCAGCTGCGTGGGGTGCATCCGGCACGTGCTCTGCAGCCGGGGAGCCTGCGAAGGCTGTGAGCTCCCAAGAGCCTGGCACACAGCAGAAGATGGGGAACAGCACTGCTGGCTTTCTTCCCCTGAGATGGCCTCGTTTGTTCCACACGGCTCTGCGCTGCTTGGCTTTCCCGTGCTCAGCCCACGGGCACAGGGTCCCTGCATGGGGCAGCTCGCTGGGCTTCTGCTCCAGGAGAAGCTGCCTGACCCCCCCCCCCGCGCCCAGAGGTGGGTTTCAGCCTCTCTGCTCTGGGCCCTGGGATAACGTACAACACATGGCGCTAGTTTAGGCAGAAAACCACAGGAGCATGTGTATGTAATTATACATGTGTGTGTGTGCACGCATGCATGCATGTCTAGATGTATTTATAGTTTTATGTATGCGTATATAGATACATTCATTTAAAATGTGAATTCATAATTGTTTTTAAAAGGTTGTAAGGCAAATACCTCCTTTTAGGTTTCTTGCTCCAACATGTCATTGCTGTGATTGTCTCCTTTGATCACGTCAATCGTATCCCTTTGTATATGTATATATGAAATAATATCTATATGTATGATGAAATCATTGGTGACTTAACTAACGTAACCTGATGCATCACAGCACCACCGCAGTTATAGTCAGCTTAGGAAAACAGGAGTTGAGAGACATGATTATTCAGATTCTCATGTATATTTTTAGAGCTTTTTTTTTCTTAGTTTCACTGAAAGGTCCTTGTGCAGGAGACGGACTCTTAAATGCTGCTGAAATATGGTGTGCATCAAGCAGAGGCTGGGGACATAGCCTGTCTTCAGCCCTGGACAGCGTGTGTCTGGTTTTGGGCAAGATCCTCCCTGGGACAGGGTCGCTGGGAGCAGTTCAGATCCCTGTTTAAACAGCTTGGGTGCCTTGCTTTCCTTTCTGCCTGCTTTCAGTTCGCCTCATGTCAGAGCCTGTGTCTGGGAAGGTGACGGTCGGTGAGCACGCTGGAGCGAGCCGACCCTCAGAAGGGACGGTACAAAAGGAAAGGAGAGAGCAGCTCTGCCAAAACTGCTGCCTGGGGCTGCTGGCGGGGGGAGCTGGGAGCTGCCCTGGCTGCTGGGCAGAAATTTCACCATGGTTTTGTCTGGCGGGTTTCTTCAGTAGGGTTCTGAGCAGAGTGTGCGCTGCTTGTAATGGCCTGCAGTATCTAATTTTTATAACATCATTTAGCCATGTGACAGCGTCAGAGTAATGAATTCGGGAAGTGCGTGGTGAGGACTGTCTGTGCGAGCGGGTGCACTCGCTGCTCAGCTCCCTATTGATCGCCCTGGGCAGCGGATGAGCAAGCGAGGGTGCTGTGCATCCCAGGCTCCTTAAGGCACTTGATTGTTCAGGTTTGGGACTGGGACCACGATTTGCAATCGCAGCTTTTCAGTACGGGGGCAGCCCCGCTGGACAGGACGGTGTCCGGGAGCTCCCGGGGTCCCCTCTGCGGGCAGCAGAGCTCGTGGGGTGCTGCCCTGCCCATGTTGCGTGGGGCAGAGCTCCAGCTGGGAGCCAGGCAGTCGGCTCGCCGAACACCCCGTATTTGTCATAGCTGCTTCTTGCAGGGGCTAATGCAATGTGACTCTGTCGTATGCATATTTGTAAATTACCATATGATGAATCTGGGGCCGTACCACGGCAAACCCTTCCTCTTGACAAAGTGCCGTGCCTATTCCCAGTTCTCCCCGGCCTCTGTTTTTGTTAATTTTACACTGAAGGATCAACAAGCCCAGGATGCACGCCTGCATCCATCTCTCTCCCTCTCAAAGGAAATTAGTGCTTTCCTGTCACTGCAGGTGATATGAGAAGGGGAGGAAGTACACAAACTGATTTATCTGGAGCTGTCAGCTGTTTTGAGGATGTTGACTACTAAGGGTGTCAGCTCCTCCTCAGTAGTTGGCTGACTCTGAAGAAGACCCCATTCCTCATTAAAAGAGCACTGAGCTGCACTTGAAAGTGACTTTCCCACTTGTTCTCCTCTCACAAACATCACAATAACAGATTCGCTGTTTAAAGTGGCATGATCTTCGTGCCAGGCCCAGGCAGCTCTGTGAAATACACCTCTGCAGCTCTTGGTAGCATCGGCACCATCCATGCAAAATTCATTTGAGGTATAAACTAGAGGCTATCATTGCGGATGACAGTTATAGCAAATCAGCGCGCCGTGTACAGTTTCATCCTTTATTCGCATTATGGATCATAATAAATGTCGTCCTGGCAACGCAGTTTGTTGAGAGTCAAACACGGCGTCCCACAACACCCCACCACGCTGAGGCTGAGGGATGGCGCTGTAGGAGCTGGTACGACCCGAGAATGACTCGCTGCCTCCTACCCACCTTTCTGAGGACTCTTTCCTCCTCCCAGCACATTGGCGAGGTGTGGAAGGCAGCAGGCGTGCACTGGGGTCCCTGCTGCACACAGACCCATGCAGCAGCAAGCCTGAGCAGCAGCAGCGCCAGGACGCCGGGTTGAATGCATCACGACTCGAAATCGGAAGGCTTGAGGAAGAAGAAGATGGAGTGTTGCGTGGGTAAATTGAGAAATATTGGGGAAGAATTATTAGCCACGTGCAAGGCTATATCTTCCTTCTTTTTAATAAGTGCTCAGAGAAAAAGCACTACCAAGGTATTGGAAGTGGAAAGGACGAAAAGTATTAATTTAACAATATATGTCTTTGGTATAGAATTTCACTCAGAACTAAGAGAGATGTTTCCTGAGCAGAGTCAGGCATGATTCACATAACATTTCCCCTGCCCCTGGGGAATGTCGTCTCCTTCTGATGTCTCCATTTACAGGAGAGGTTTCATTGCAGGTATGGCATGGGCTGCCACGCCAAAGGGCTGGGTTCGCTTTCAGACCCTAACACATGCTCGCTCTGTGCGATACAGCAGCCTCGTGAATTCCCTTACATGGAGCAAAGCTTTCCCAGGATGGAGCACTTCTATCAGAAGACCCGGAAGCTTTTTTTCTCCTATTATTTTGAATAAAAATGCCACTTGGCTTTTTTTCTGTGATGTGAACATGTTAATTAACAGGCTGCAGAGATGAAGAAACACCTTGCGAAGTCAAGCTAAGGGTTGGAGTTGCTCCCAATTTCTGAATGAGGCTGCAACCTCTTTCACAGTGAACCTGACCTGGTCTGTAGTTTGGCAGTTTAAAGGTAACAGAACCAGTGTGACTTGAACGCTAGAGGATATAGAAGTCAATGCTTCCCGGACAAATGATTATTATTTTCCTTGGATTCATGGTGAAAACTGGCCATTAGCTGAACCCGTATGAAAAGAAAGATTTCTACAGCCTCCCCAGTACACGTGTGGTTTCAAATGCAGCCTTCAGTAGCAGGAGTGACACGTCCAGACAAGCACCACTAACCCCAGAGGGAAAGAGAGTCAAATTCTCAGGGATGGAACTGTAAGTAGGGCTGGGTCATTGATGGCAGAGTCGCCTCCCTTACTCAGTGCAGTTGGGAAGGGGGCAGAAAGTCCTGAATTGCCCCACTGGACATTAACAGAAGTGCAACCACAATTATCTCAACAAGACAGACTTGTTAATACAAGCAGCAAGTCCTAAACCACCCTTTTGGCTTCTAAATCACAAAGATTTCCCATCTTTGGGGATGCATAGCTCTCCTTGGGAGAGGAGACAGCACAGATACCTTATGGGCTCAGCCTTTACACAAAGCAAAGCCTAGCGTCAAGCAAAGGCCTGAGATGGTAAAATCTGGGCCTCGGTCCAGAGCAGAGCCTCTCCAACCTGTCAAGTGGTTTATGTCCTGTCTGGAGGTGCCAGAAAACAAGACCATCCAGGAGTCATCCTCGGAGTTCAAATCTGGGTCCACACACAGGGTACACAGAAGGCTGGATTCAGAGGCAGGTTTAGGGCTCAGCTCTGCAAAATTCATTGCCGTGGAGCAGTCCTGTAAGGCAAAATGATTTATCCCAGTTTTTAAAGTGCATGCGGGTTTTGGTACTACAGCTGAAAAGACAGTTGGGGTCCTGTGGGCGGGAACTTGGAGAAAAACTGAAAAAAAGCCGCCCTGGTTATTAATCAGAATTTTGTATACTTTTCAATTCGCTTCTCCAGGACTGATTCCGCTGCACAATAATTAAAAAGAAACCCGTGCTGACGGTGGTGCCCCCCCGCCAGTGGAGCGGTGCCTGGCTGATCCCATTGTCTGCACCCTGAATGCTGAGCCTACAGTTAATAATTAGTTAGCAGCGCTTAAATGAAATCGCACAACCGATTCTCTGGTACACTGGCAGAGGCGGCGGCTGAGCCAGCCAGGACTTTGTCATCTTGGCAGGGAGAGGGAGCGCTCGGTGCCATCCCACAGCCAACGTGCTGTGCCGGGGAGCTGGCGGAGCCCGGCGGAGGGGTGCGGGCAGGAGGGGAAGGGAAGGCTTTTGCCATCTTCTAGGAAAAAAAAAAAAAAAAAAGAAGAAGAAAAAGAAAATGGACTCGTTTTTGGAAGGGAGGTTTCGTGGAGATGTCTCTCAGGTTCATATTTATTGTTTATTGCCCGTAAAACTGTGTTTCTATGCTTCACAAAGCCATCATTTCGATGTAGTCTGCCTAGCCTGAAATGATAAATGAAAGCAATGAAGGGAGAGGAAGGGTGTTCGGGTGATTAAAACTCTGGATTTGACTTGAGAAAGTAGATTTCAGCTCCGTCTCTGCCACCGACTTTTGGGTGACTTTTGACTAATCGTTTAATCTCTTTGGGCTTATGTGAGATCGGGAGAATGATGATTTCTCCTTTTTTTTTTTTTCTTCTTTTTTTTTTTCCTTGCCTGGTTAGGCTGTCCAAGTCTTCCCATTGGGGACCCTTTTTACCGTGGTCACAGAGTGTGACCAAAATGGGGATACCACTGTCATTTAAATATTCCCGGTATTTTAACAACGTGTTTGTGGATATAAAGGGAAAATAGTAGAGTAATTAGAAAGGATGTGAATAATGAGAGTGCCCATGGCGGCACATACTGAACCTCAGACAAATCCGTTTCTGACTGGAGCGGGTTTATTTCCCTCACTGATGATTGAACTTAATCTAGGCTGTGATTTTATGGAGGTACTCATAAACTGGAGGAAATCTGATGGCCTCTGGATGTAAAAGGTCAGAAGAGATGATCTAATAGTCCTTGTTAACCTTAAAACTGTGAAGGAAAATGAAGGTCTTTTCTATTATTTTTTTACCACGGTTAGATAGGAAATGGAATGGTGGGTGGTAAAGCTAAACCCCAAACTCAGATGCTCCCTGTCTCTGTCCCCATCTCTTTGCTCACTCCTGTGCCTGTAGGTTTCCAGCTGTGGGCCACACCTCCCAGAGCATCTCTGAATCACTTCTCTAAAGGGTGCCTGAAAGGCAACCAAAAAAAGCCTTATGTCAGGAGGCTTTAATTCCCTACTACAGGCAATCGTGTTTCCACTGGAAGTGTTAGGGGTCTAAAACAAAAAAATGGTTGAAAACTTCTGCTCCGGTCTTTGCCAGGGGTTAAAGACAGCTCAATCCTGGCACATTCATGTGCCCATCTTGATGTCTCAACCCCGTTCCTGCAGCTGAACAGGGCACTTCTTGTCACTGTTTTCAGATCTGCCTGTGGCCCTCTTTGAATTTTCTTGTTTTGTGCTTACCCTACAATTAAGTATCCTTAAGTGACAAATATATAAAGACCTTAATATACAGCACTGTTGCATACCAGATACACAAGTGCACCTTGGTATGAGCACTTCACAGACAAAGCAACCTAATCACTCATCAGCACTATTGTTTTTGCTGCATGTGTGGTCTGGATCAAGGGCTCACGTGCCTTTGGCAGAGGTATGATTACCTCGGGGCTTTGGAGGTACTGCTCCAGCCAGGAGCCCTCCTTGCTGCTCCCCTTAGGGTCTGCGGCCAGCCAGCCGAGGAGGTCCCCGAGGAACCCGTGGTCCCTGCGGCATCGCATCGTGGGTGGCTCTTGGCAAGGGTGATGTCGCCGTCCGGGCATGATTGCATGGCCGGGGCACTGTCAGGACACGGGGCATGGAGAGGGAAGGTGCCCAACCCGCACCAGGCAGCGTCTTCAGTCCTTCCAGCGTCGAGGCAGCACCAGATCGTGGTGCTCGGCAGTCCTCCACAGACCTCTACTGCGAATTTGTCTAATCGTGTTTCAAATCCATTTATATTCCTGGCCTTTGCAACATGCTGTGCAGCAAGTTGCATAATTTAGTTATTCTTTGTAAAAGTGTTTCTTATGGGCTATTTTAAACCTGCTGCCTTGTAATTGGGTGCACCCTAGTTCTTATGCTGTGAGAAATAATGACTAATTCTTTTCTATTTGCTTTCCCTATACTGCTCATAATTCTATAGACTTTATTGTGTGTTCTCTGATTTTTCCTGTATCATTTTGTAGCTTGAAGGGCTACATTTTTTACAGAAGTCAGCACAATGGGAGATAAGTAGAGGATTTGGCGTGTTATTGCAGACATCCTGAAATATAGAAGAAAAATTGATCATCAGCTGAACCAAAAATGAAATTCTGGACTTTTTCCGATTAAACAGAAAAAGAACAAAAAAAAATATTAAAAAGATGAACATAACCATGAAAAGCCAGTTTAACATTCAACATTGGTTTCAGAGTTTTATTTCAACGTTGACCTCTTTTGTTTTTATGCAAGGCAGCAATTAAAGGGTATTGCAGTAGAAGAGAATTCATAGGAAAGGCTTGAGACATTTTTGTTTTGAAAGTTTCAAAATGTTTTCATGCTTCTCTGAAATTTCCCTTCTCAGCCTGTCCATTCAGTCAAATCAAAATTTAAGCTATCAGCAAGTCTGAACATTCACCCAAAAGGCTTGCTTTTACCCAGGTGTAAAGAGAAACTCTCTTGAAAAATTTGATGTAAAACCACATAAAAAACCTCTCCTAATATGAATCCGTCAAAGATCTCATGCCAGGCAGGTTTCCCACGGATTTTATTCTACGTGTGCTAAACACTCCACAAAACAAAGCCCATCCAGAAATGCGAATCTGAGGGCTGTTTAACACTGTAGATTTTCCCCTTGTATAACAATTATGTAAACAGGCACGCTAATTGACATCGGATGCGACACTGTGAATTTGTGAGTAGTGTTCAATAGCCATCATAATTTCTCATTTTGCTGCTTTTGGTTGCATAGGCTAGTAGTCACACGTAGGAGGACAGAACGGAGAATGCAGGGTGTACTAGCTCCAACCTACCTGAAGTTGGTTGTTTTTCCCTGCCAGTGAAGTATGTCTGGATTTTCTCACCTTTTTGAGCTCAGGTCTTTGTTCCTTAACTTATGTTTTATAACAGGAACAAACTAATTAATCTCTTTGCCAAAGAAAGGCAGGCATGTGCTTGTTCCCACCTGAGATTTGCTGGGGGTGAATTCCTCGCTGCCGTGCTATTGAGGCCCTGGAAGAGTACAGGAGGGAGTCTGCCTGCTCCTGACGTCTGCTGGAGCTGGGTTGTCTGTCTGTCTTGAGGTCCTTTTGGGGACCCGAGAGGGGAACACTCACTGGCCGGTCATTTACGCCTTGTGTGGCAATCGGAGCCCCAGGTGCCAGGAAAATTTCTCCTCCGCAGCACAGTACTGTCATGGATAGTTTTATGGTTGACAGTGACTGCGCAGGTTAGTTCTAGGTGATCTAAACAAGCTTTTGTTTCCTTCCCATCACTGTAGCGTTGGATTCAGTCTTAGTCTCTGTTATGAGTCTGCCTAAAATCTGATTTTTGAGGAGTTTATTATTTTAAAATTCATTCAAAACAAATACACAGGCTTTGCTGAAATATGCAGTATCCAGTAGGAAATGCCTTATATAGTATGCTTGGCTTATTTAGAGTAAATCTAGTTAGATAAAGATGCATTTTAATATACAAATTATATTTGTTTTTAAGCTACAGTATTGTATCTGGACTCCGCCTGCTTCCATTTTTTTAACCATTAATCTTGCTTTTGCCCCTAATCCTTTCTTTGCTACAATGAGCTTTCACTGAGTGCGTGTGGGGAGGGAAAGCCCTATTAGATTATAACATTTTATGAGTTGTCAACGATATAATGACATTAGCCACCTGACTGAGAAGTAAAAACCTTTGCGGTGTCACATAACAGGTTAGAATGGGCTGGTAAGCCCTTGTGAAATAAACAAGGTGGAAAAAAATCCTCCAAAATGTATATTTAAATGGATGGATGTAACCCCTCCCTGCTTATTAGAGCACCGAGGGCACTTTAAATATTTTATACGTATATATCTTTATGTATATGTAGAATAGATACAGATAGGTGCACACGGATACATACATACACACATGCATAGACATACAAGTCTTTCAAAATCAGAAAGGTCTCAAATTTAATTGGAATGGAAAATGCTAACTAATTGGCATCCAAATTTGATTTGCTGTAGAAACCTCATATTTGTTTGAAACACAACACTGTGTCTTGGAACACAAGCCCAGTCCTTCAAAAATCATACACGAGAACTGTGGAAGAATCAATTAAAGTTGATTTGGCAGATCTGCTTTTGACAAATATAAAGAAATCTCTGATTAGGCTGAGAAGAAAAGAATCCCTCTTTCGTGCTCTCTCTATTCTCTCCCTCTTTAAAGGCAGTAGATGTCAGAAGGGGGTGGGTAGTGATATGCAAAACACGGCCTCCATAACCAAAGTAGCCTGCAAAATTAGGTGTCAGCATGCAAAGCTTATTGATGTATGAATGCGGAAAATGAAAGCCGGCAGTAGACAGACGGGGCTAAAGGTGAGACAGCCACAGTGAAAGCAGCTGTACATCTACGTCAAGGTGTTGCTATATGAGCCTGCTTTTTTCTGGAGGGCCACAGCCTAACAAGCTGTGCCTGGCCATAAAATGATGAAACAATACAATGTAGGCACACACTGTGTGAATACCAAATAAATTGACTCGGACCCCCCCCACACCCCTTCAAAGTAGGCCTGTGTATTCATTAATAAATTCATATTCTGAGTTTTCAATAAAAGAAGAAAATGCAGTGTAAACTGGAGTTACTTAGTGACACCCAGCTCATTGCTTTTTATTGTTGCTTGCAGCTACGAAGCCTTCGCTGTGCACTAGTAGAATTTATTACTGTCTGTCTTTGTGGCAAGTTGGCGAAGTGAGCCTTTTGAAGAAAATTGACCCACACTTCATGAATATGATGAAAAATGCCAATAACACTACAAAGACAAAGCTCTTGACATTAGTGTGCAAAGAACTAAGAGACGGTAATGAAAGTATTGCAATTACAAATCATATCCCTCCTCCTCGGCCGAGGGTGCGAGCTTTTGGGGACCGCTGAGGAGCCCCGATACCCCGCTGGATGTGGGGTGGGATGAAGAGTGGGGGAGGATGGGTGCTGTTTCACCACCTTGCCCCCTCCCCATCCTCCGTGCTTTGAAGGGGGTAAGGGGTGAGAAGAGAAAAGCAGGCAAAGTGCTTAATCCAGCAAGGATTTCCCTCCTAGAAGGTTGCCCCTTCTTCTCGCCGAGCCTGTGCGCAGAGGCAGAGTGGTCTCGTTGCTAAGGCACAGGACTGGGAGCCGCGCGGCCCAGCTTGCCTCTCTTCCCTGTATGCTCCTGGACACAATGCACCGTAAGGCTCTGCGCCTCAGTTTCCCTCTCTGTACCATAGTTGTTTTCTTCTGTGCTTTACGAACATAGTCTACTTCGACTGGAGTTTCCTTCAAGCTGCCTCGCTCTGCTTTCCTGTGTGCACCCCTCCCCTCTTTTGGTATTGCAGTAATCGTAATAATTGGGATTAAAATTACCATTTTGCAAGCAGGAAGGTCTGCCTCACAGGCGCTGTCCCAGTGAAGTGAAAGAGAAAGGAGGAAGCAATGTGATACTCAGAAGATCTCTCTTCAAGACTTTCCCTGGCAATAAGCAACTTGATCAGTGAAAATATATAAGAAACAAATAGGACAGTTGTTTTTTTTTTCCCACTAGCTGATGAAGCACTAGAACAAAGCAGCTTCAAGGCAGGAAGAGTAAAAGCTAAGAGAAACTGAGCTGTGAAAAAAAAAAAAAAAAGAAAAAGGCAACAAAAGGTTATTTAGCCCTATGTTGAGCATTTGCCACTTTCTGAACTTATTATTCATCAATCAAATTTTCCGTCACCAAGATAAACTGTAAGTGCCAAGTGTTTTGTTTATGCATTCTGCTCTTATATTTATTGTGGAGAGACCTGCTAAAAATCAAATAAAAAGCAAGCATGCTATCTACTAAATTTGTATGTGACAGTCATAGGTATATCTTGCCACATTGCAGTCCTGGTGCCAGAACAAATCAGTTCAGCTTTGCTGTTCTCATGCTCCTCTTTCCACTTGTAGGAGATGACACTTGTAAATTAAGGCAAACCATGACTGAGTTTCCTCTGTGACATGTGGCCGCTGATGAGATAATCATGAAGTCAGCTGGAGCAATTCTGCAGGTCTGTCTGAGCCGCTCTGCACCCAAACACAGGCTGTCCGGGAACTCCGCTTCGATCTGACTCCATCAGACCTGTGCCACCTGTGGATCCAGGCTGCTCGGGGAACACGCGGGGCTTCAGAGATGAAGAGACTCCGCCGGTCCTCACGCAAGACCCTTCTGCTTTGGATATCGAGTGTTGCAACATGTACAAGTTGTCTGCTGCATTTGTCAGCGTCCTTGCATCGCTCATTTTGAGGCACAAAAGGGTCTCTCGGGATTGCTGTTAGCTGTCTGCAGAGCATGACAGTGGAGTGAGGACTAAGCCCTTATTCTCAAAACTAGCTGTTTTGTTGCCAACCTGTCACATGTGATTTCCCCTGCTTGTTCAGATGTCATCAGCAAGGCCATGGCAAGACCCCAAGGTCTCTGTTGCTGGCTGTGGGCCTTTAACACCCATGACTTGAAGCTGGCACTTGAATGGAGTAGAAGACAACCGATTAAACCATCTTACAATCGTATTACAATGAGGAGCTTAATCAGTGCTGATTTCCCATTCCTGCGCCTGCTGTTCGTAGATGCACTCCCTGTACTTAATGAGCAGAAGCTCAGGTGTGCCTCAGTCTCTCTCCCTTCTCTTTCCTGACTCTGGGGTGTCTGACATGATACCTGCAGGACACACGACAGGTTTCAGCAGGTTGACACCTCTTTGGTGTGTGTGAAGACACAGATACAGCCATGAAGCGTATCAGGTGTCTTTAGCATCTGGACCATCCCTTTTCTCATGGAGTGGGGTCGTTTCTCTGTCCTGGTCACGAGAAAGACCCACCACATCTGAGGAGCTGGAGCAGGTGGCTGTATTAGTGCCCCCGGTGGCTGAATCCATCCATGGGGCGTCCTCCTCAGAGACACCAGGAACCCAGTAGGAAGTGACTCTGTCATTTAGGAGAACTAAGCTGGACATGATACTATTTTCCACGTTTTATGAATCAGTTAAAGTTTTACGGTACATTATGATAAGAAAAAAGAAAAGGAGAGTAAAGAAGCATCCAAACAAGAGAAGCAGCTGCTGTATAATAGGTGAAAAAATAACAAAATGGACTGATTATGTCTGAACATCCATCTTTCCGAAGCAACTACAGATTATAAATCATTGCTTGTGTTATTTGGCTTTGAAAACAAGGCTGATGCAGAAACCTCGAGAGGAAAATGTGAGACCACCACATAGATCAGAGTGATACCACTGTAAAGAACAGAAAAAAAGGGACGCAGCCAGAGGGAGCGAGCAGACTGCCCGGCTATAAAAAGCAGCGTTGAAATCCAGAGGAAAGTTTCATCAAAGGCTGGCTTAAGTGCAAAGGTTCAGACCTGAGTAAGGAGCAGCTCATTTTTTGTTGCTCTAGAGCAAGACCTGTCTCCTAAGATCCGAGCGAGTGAATGAATGTTGTTCTCTTGCTCAGCTGAATGAGGCAGTGGCACAGTCTGGCCACAGATGGGGAATCTCACAAGTAAAGATGAAGCCATTAGATAACATATTGGAGTGGTTCTATTGAACAGGCTGAATGCCTGTTTGGTAAAAAAAAAAAAAAAAAAAAAAAAAAGAGAGAGAAGAAAACACTGTGTAATTATACACCCTCCCAGTTCTTAACTTCTCACTCCTTTTTTTCTGTGGCCACCCACATTAGATGTCTACACTTCCCAGAGCATTTTGTGGCTTGCTTCTCTGACTAATGAGTGCTGTCCCATACCCATTAAATAACCTTCCACACTAAGCTCCGTGGGTGCAGGTTTCACAGTGGGACGCTGAAGTTGGGGCACTCCTTGCTGCTGCTGGACCAGCCCTGGTGAGCCAATCCCCAGACCAAATTATTTGTTCACTGTGTCCACGTAACTTGCCAAAAGCACAAATAGATAATATTTATTTGGCATAATTGATTATGGCTAATGATGACTGGAAATCCAGTTGTGATGCTGCTGGACTTATCCACAATTTAGATAGAAGGAGATGTATTTTTCAGATGTTGGCATGTTTAGCCTTTCAGGATGGACAATTTATTTACCTGGGTTCATTCTGCTTCTCCCAGAACTGATTGTACATCAGCACATCTCATGAAAATCATGGCGTGACGTTACTCTTGCATCTATATATTGAAAAGAAATGAAACTGGGGCTGGATAAAAG
Organism: Anas acuta; assembly: GCF_963932015.1. Classification (NCBI taxonomy): domain Eukaryota; kingdom Metazoa; phylum Chordata; class Aves; order Anseriformes; family Anatidae; genus Anas; species Anas acuta. The sequence goes on along the minus strand of NC_088981.1, from coordinate 4,062,118 downwards.
CCCTTTGAAGTTGGTGGAAATGTCTCCCATCAACTTCAATACGAACACATGAAGGTGGAAATGTAGGATTGGAAAGGACCTCCCGGGTCACTGAGTCAGTCCTCTGCTATCACCCGCACTACCTCGTGTCATCCCTTCTCCATCGGTTGTTTCACTTCAGCCTGTCTATGGGCTGATGATGTGCTCAGCATATTGCTGAAAGGGCTACCAATAATGAGATATTTTTTCATTAGAGGTAACCAGTAGGTCCCGTGTGTTTGATTTGTCATCTCTTACAGGCGTGAACAACTCCCAGGACATCAACTTAAAAATGCAGTTTGGTCAACATATGTAGGCATTGGGAAGACTGAAAGAGGGACAGGGTTATCTATATTTAGTTTGTGGCTTTGTCAGAACTCCAGAAACTCACACCATGGTTCCCAGCAGATAGTGGATGGGATCCTCCAGTGATCCTTGCAGCAGATAGTGGGGATTGATCACAGCAGAGCGAAAGGGGCCCTGTTTCCTGGCAATGTTTTTGGTCTTTATGAGTTAAAAGTGATAGGTGAAGAAGGCCCAGATTCTCTGGATTTTTTTTTTTTCCTGTACAATATTGTATATGCTGAAAGTGAAAAGAAATAATTGAAAGGTATGACTAGGAAAATTCCATGCAATTGTATTCAAAGCCAGTTATGTAAAGAGAAGATGGTAGAGAGGGTTGGAAAGGGTTAAAATTAAAAGCTGTTTCTAAAGCCTGCAGTAATAATACAATAGACTGGTGGTAGCCACAGGCAGAATTTACTGTCCTTGGTCTAGTGAACCAGTATTAACCCTTCAAGTGTCCTGGATGGCTCTGTGCACAGTGTCACTTTCTGCTCCAGTGTATGGATGTATGCTTTCTGTCAGATTGCTCAATTAATTATAATTGTCCTACCTTTAAAGGGATGGCCCTGGGCATACTAGGGGGTGTGGCCCTCCTGGGGTTTTATTTCAAGCCATATCCTACTGTCTCTAACTCAGTCAATGAATCTTACTCATCAATATTTAATGACACAAGTGTACTTTTTTTTTTTTTTTTTTAATTTATTCTTCTACACAACTAGACAGGTGCATTGTCTTCCTGTTACATTTTGGCAACAGTGAAGATGCTGCCTAGCTCTATGTTAGCATCTAGGAAATAGGTGGGTAGACCCACCAAAAAACGTCAGCGGGCACTGCCTGTGTATTTGAGAAACGGGCATTACAGACCTCCTGCTCCACCTCTGAGGTGCCACAACAGGCATCTTGCTGCAGGTTCAGTACTGAACTGGTATCAGTCAGCTTCAAAGCAGCTTCTGCCAGCTGTGTAGTACACAGGAAGAAATTGGTTTTAAGGAATAGGGCAGGAGAAACATCTCAAAGACTGCTCATTTTACACTTCCAGTGCAACCTCTGCCGCTCTACAAGCCACCAGTGACACATTCTGTGCCGTTCACACCTTGCTATAGTCTTGGACAAGAACCACATCCTGTGTATTATTGATATTTTATGACAAGGTAAAGCAATTTTATAACATCAGGCTGCCCATCTGCTATGAACTACTTTTCACAATATTCAAAATAGATGTGTTTCCCTTTCCTGTTTTCATATGAGTGAAATGCAGACCATAGTTAGGTTATGAGACTGGGGGCCAGGAATTTTTCTACTTTTAATCCTGTCTCTGACATTGATTCCTTCATTAGCCTTGGGCAAGTCATTTCACTTGGATATATTCGAATCACCACATCTATAAAATGGAGATGCAGTGAGGTGTCATGGAGATTTATTAGGCTGTGTCTGCAGCATACTTTGAAGAAGTCAAACCATATACACCTGTTAATGAATGGAATTTTAAAATATGAATGAAAACATTTCCTCGTTTCAGAAGCTCAGGTTCTGGGTAAGAGTCCTGCAGACCTGTGACTACCACTGCAGTCAGCAGTTACGACTCACATTCAGAATGTAAAAAAAAAATAATAATAATTAGCTAAACATTACAATTATGGCAACTGAATGCCAGAGAGTTTCCCAGTCAGAAATGTGTTGTTACTGCTGGACGTTGTATTTGTCCCTATGAAATCAAAAAAAAAGCAATTTTTGCAGTTAAAAATGTCCATGGGTAATTTAGAGAGTACCTGCTCTGTGGCTGGTAGATTTATAGGGAAATTAGCTACCTGCGTAATTACATCGCTACAGAGTAAAACTCTAGCCTTGCAGGGGCATTTTGCTACCAGCCTCAATGAAGGGCTCATCCAAATTATCGTTTTCCAGTACGCTTTGGTTGGAGGCTTCACCAGGACTTGGGCCTTTCCACTCATCAGTGGTGTGGCCCAGCAAAGGTCCGTAATCACTGGGAGTCTGTTCAGTGTCTGGCCTGTAGAGGGGCATCCCGGACGAGCTGGTCCCATCCCGAGCTGGCTGTGATGAAGTCTTTGGTTTCGGCAGAAGGTCATGAGGTTGGATGCGCGCTCTGCCTGCCCCGCCAGTCGGAGCCGCACACCTGGGCACAGGAGGCAAAAGTCACCTGTGGCAGCGGCCAGAACCGAAACAAGCTGGTGCCAACCTCACATCGTCCTTACTCACGCTGGACTTTCTGTAGACAAGAATAAATCTCTTCCGTGACTAATCTGTGCATGACTCACCAACTGCATCGTAATGCAGACCTCGAAGAGCTGTGGGAAGGAGCGGCGCACTGAGGCGTGTTCCGAACCAACGCTGACCCCACGCAGCAGACAGCGAGACTCGCACAGAAACCCAGCACAGGAGGGGGTTTCTGCAGGGCTGGGGCAGGGCAAGCACAGCGTGGACACAGCCTTCCTGCTGCCCCTTTGCTCGCTGCTTCCCGGCTGCTCCCACGCAGTTGCAGGTACCACGTTCCCCCGGGAAGAGGAGAAGGTGACACAGAACAGTCTGGAGAGAGGAAGGCATCTGGGGCGCAAGGAGAGCAAGGATGGGAAGGACGGGTCTCCTGTAGGAAATAATGTAACCTTAAAAAGCCACAGTGCAATAATAAGAATATGTTCATTTTGAAATTAGTCAGCCGAAGCTGTCTGAATTCAGCTCTCCTTGCCCAGACACTGCTTTAATCACGTATGAATCAGTGCGCACACAGGCGGTGAGCGTAGCTGCATGCTCACACTGGTTCGTAGCCACACTGTCACCTACAGCACGGTGGAAAAAGCATCCAAGAGGACAACATAAGGCCCGATGCTGCAGGGCACGGTGCTGTGCTTGGACCTGAATGAAAGCAGTAAGCACAGATAACTGCAGTGAGACACAGCCACCCGTGTGAGAGCAGCAGCGGTGACTGGCACTTTGCTTGGGAGAATTAGGAGGAAGCATAAGACTCCCAGACGTCCTGTGGGTGGGCATCGAACAGGTTTCCTCTCTCCCCTTTTGGGGGAGATTCGGCACACGTTGTCTTGCTAACCACATGAACCACCCCTCCACAAGGGGCAGGAGCCTGTTCTCACCCTGCCAGCCTCAGCATTGCAGAGGAAGCTTCTTTACCATTCACATTTTCCTTCCAGGACACGACGGAGAAATTATCCTTCAGTACCTGAGGAAGGTGCACATCCCCGAGAGAGACAGTCTTCTTCCAGCAGCAGTTTCTGACCTCTGCAGCCTGGCATACAATTTAGCACAGAGACCTCAGCTGTGGCTGTTTCCTGTGTGGGCTGACAGCTTGCTTCCCCAGCCCCTGCTTAACTTGGTAGTCAAAACTGAACCTGTAATTTCTACTAGCATGTAATGTTACAAAAATGACTTTTTAGAAGTCGGTAATTTTCCTACATGGTCTAGCTGTAGTATGTTTCTAAAGGTCTGTGCTCTGGCCTCGCTACCCTCTGAGCAAAAAGCAGCTGGGAGCGTTGCAGAGAGAGCTTGCTCAGCCCTGGGGGAATGGGTGAAGTGGATGTTCGGTGCGACTTGTTTGCAAACCCCTGTGGCTATTTTGAGGAGAGGCTCCTGGGATTTTATGCAGTCATGTATATCCCGACTTGGAAAGATGGATTCAGTCCAGGGTTCGGCTGAAAACAAGAAGAAGGGGCCATGTTCAAGTGGTGAGTTTTGTTGGTTTAGCAGTAAAATGCAGCTACTGAAACCACCATTTACTACCTCCTCTCAGTGCTCTTCTGCACATACCCAGATTAAATAAGGAAGCTAATGAGTGAACGCAAATGTGTCTAGGTTTATTGTGGGCCAGAGCAGTAGGTACAGACCCGTGGTAACATGAGAACGTGAGGCTCTAAGGGTGGCTGGAAACGCAGATAATATCAGATCAGGTCAAAGACAGAGGCTCAGCAGCTGTGGTCCTGCTCCCTGGCACACGATGAGCCCCAGCCCAGACACAGGCTATGAATGAAGGAAATCACACAAACAGAGGAGGGTGGTTTCATGTTTCCACTTTTCTTCATATCCCACTGTCCCACTGCATCCCAAGTTGCTGCTTGTTTGATAGGCTCAGTTTTTTTTTTTTTTTTCCTTTTATGAATCTGGTGGTGTCATTTTCATTTTTACGCTGGAAGCCTGTTTCACTGCGTTTCTGGCAAACCCCATTGGTTAAACTTGTTTTACCACATCATGATCTTTTTTATAGCTCACATCTGCCAGGAAAAGTTTGTCATTCATCATCTTCCTTTCTGCTGTGTTCATTTTCAGCTGTGCATGAAATGTGCTTGTATTTCCAAAGCAATGCAAAGCTTTCTGCTCCGGGGCCAGGGTGGAAGGGGTAGGCAGTGGGCAGTCTCTGCGCCATGGCATGTAAGTCATGCTCAGAAGTGGGGAAGAAGAGAAAAAAATGATCCTGAGCATAAACAAAGTAGGCTGTGGGACTCGGACTCCCCTTCCCAGCGGCATCCCTTCAAGAGACTACTGCCCCAGGCAACTCCAGCTTTGCCTGTGTCTACAGCTGGCTGGTTCCCGGTGGAAAGGAGCTTTCCCCAGAAGCAGTCCCATGGTGTCTGCAGCATTCAGGGCTGCAGGCTTCCTCCCCTTTCATATTACTCATCCTGTTATGGGTGAGAATCGCGTTGATGCCAGCAACCGTGTTTAAACATGGGACAGCACTGAAGTACAGCTGTGTTTTGGTCACTGGGTTTCTATACCTACCTGCTAAGCGTTCCAGAGATGTGTAATGATGCATAGAAAGTTTTTTAGTTGCTGTTTTGTTAACCAGGTGGCATTTCTTGTGGTGGAATTCATGGGGATTTTGCACAACGAGACCAAAAGCATGACAGTTACCGTCCCTTATTTGCACCACGTTGGGCAGAAAGCTTTCCTGAAGCTCTCTGGAGAAAGTTCTCAAAGTTGTCAGCAAAGTAGCTGGGATGGTAGCAATTTGGGTAGAAAATCAAGGCTTTGCATAATACCTGCTGAGAAGCACACAGCTCACGGGACTGATGTTTGAAGTCGCTTCTTGCTCAAAAGATCTGAAACCATGTTGCAGGCACAGGGCATCATGACCATCTCCGTTTTCCAGCAACTTGGGCGTAAGTGGACAGAGAAGAGAATTTAAGACACAAGTAGCAGTTATGTTCCATTTGGCCACTGGGAATGGGTTTGGATTCCTGATTTTAAGTGCCTGCTTTTGAAATCTTCGCAGCTGTGTGAATGCCTTGAAAGCAACGGGCAAGTTCCCTCTGGCCTTTTCGGGCTGCAGAGGAGAAGCCCCGCTGGGTGAGCGGGCAGGCAGCCGCGGGTGCCGGCGCTGTGCTCTTTGCCACCGGAGTCTGTCTCCCTCCTCCGTATCTCGGTGCGTGGAGATAAGTGAAAATGCAGGGACTTGTGCCACACTTCCTTCATAATGGTGTGTACAAATATTTGCATGCAGCAGTGGTTCAAAGGAGCCTGAGATACTATCTTAACTGTGGTGCTTTCCCAGACCATTGCTGCGCTTTGCCTTTGTGAATAAAGGCAGCAGTGTCTGCAGTCAGGAGATCTCTCATATAGATTTAATCTGGCTGCTTTCTTCCCTGGGGAGCAGAGTTGAGGATAGCGAAGTTCAAGGTAGCGTGTGTTTGAGTTTTGTAAGCAGAATAGACATGGAAATTTGAAGCCTAAATTGCACATTCCAGTCTTCTTATGGAAACGGTGAGCGAAGAGGAAGCGGAGCCCTTAATACTGAACATGCGCCAGTTTTTAAATACCGATACAGATCTAGAGAGCTTATTTATAAACACCGCATGTGCATGTGTGCACACACGCATCCACACACCTATACACACACACGCCTATGTGTGATGTTTATAAACAGCGCGGCGCATCTCTCTGCGTATAGATTCTATTGATGATTGCTTTATTCGTCTTGTGGCAGACCCATTTAAATGAAAATATGTTACCCATTTCCTTGCTACTATAAATTCTGTGCTATGGGGAAGTAGTGAAGTGCACTAGCTATACATCCATGGAGAAATGCCCTGTTGAGAAGAGGAGTATTATACAGGGAACAATTGACAGCCCTTCACTTCAGTGGGTACATTTCTCTGTACAGCTGCATCACCACTAATGATAAATGAGTAATGTTTGATAGCTGGCTCCGTTGCCTGACAGCTACAGTTTTGGCCAGAGGGCCACGACAGGCTTTAGACTTCTGTTCAAAATGAGTTAAACATATTAGGTATTACGAAGCCACAGAAGCCTCGAGAATGAGTGCTGAAATGAGTTATCAAGGTATGCTCCTGGGTACACAACTTGCAAAGCAGATGTCATTCTAATAATGTGTGATATAGAACATGTCTGGCCTAAACCCTGCTGGATGAAATATGAAGCCCCGTTGGTGATATTTAATACCATTTTATGAGGTGCCATCTTATAAAGACAATGCCCGCCTTATGTGGAATGCTTAAGGTATTTTGCCAAAGGCACTGGGAGGTATCTGAACTAAGTAGAATTTTTATTATTTTATAAGCCTTTACTTTGTAATATTTCTGTTTCTACATTATTGTGGTACTAGCTGTGCTAACCCTTTGTCTAGTGAACTTCATGAGCGGTTTACTGATAGATTGACTGATAGCCGCGGTGTCTGTGGATGTAAAGGCCAGTTCCTACCTAAATATATTCTTAACAACAACAAAAAAAAAAAAAAACAAAAAAACAAACACCACCAAAACCAGAATAAAATAGAAAGCAGGCTTCAAAAGGAAATAAAGCTTTACAGGAGGCACTCTAAGGAAAGAGGTCCTTGAAGCTACAGGACCCAGAGGTTTTGGTGTTTTTTAAAGGAGCGAGGCCTGGGAAGATTGTGAGTTTGTGCATTACAGCTGCAGCACTCATTTCTTCCTGAATTCCTCTTGTAAATCTTGACTTCCCGTTGAGATTTCTGGATCCCTTTGCCGATATCCCAAGGACACATGCTGAGTTGCTTAATTTAAGGAAGATGACGAGTGTTTTCACTCTCCAATTCTCCCTCAATTTATTTACAAATTTTCGTTTAATGCTGCTTTTGTGGAACAAAATTACCTCCTTGTTCAGGTCTGTCAGAAAGTGAAGGCAGAGTGCAAGCGGTTATTCTGAGCAAATTAGGTATCTCCTTCCCAGGATGCAAAGACAGTGTTGACAGCGGTGCCGAGTTAAAGACCCCAGCGGGGCCATACTTACATTTCAGGGATGCTGAGCTGGTGCAGGTGGGCTCAGCGCCGAGCCCCCCCATCGCCACTGCTGGAGGATCTGGTCCAGGGCTGCAAGGGAATAGTTTTCTCCTCCTCACCCTACAACATCCCGTATCTCATGGCCCTGTTAGTTGTCCAGGCTTCTTCACTTTGCCTCTCCAGGCATGGAGTGCCCGTGCCCTGGAAAGCAGCCACTCCTGAGGCACTCGTGGGGGCAGCAGGCTGATGTGCCCCAGCAGCCGCTTCTGCTCAGCAGGACGCCTCTTTCAAGTGTCCTTTGCAGGGCAGGCTGCCACCCCCAGCTCTCCTTCTTCCAGGGTCTCCTGCTCAGCCCCGACCAGCCCCGACATTATGAACACCACGAGACCAGCTCCCTCTGACTACTCCAGCCGATCTGCTTGTCTGAATCAACATCAGCACTGAAGAAATTACTCAGCTCGCTGTGCTAGTGGCCACCACATACGGTTTCCAGCTTGAAAGACGTCCCTGCACTCAAATATGTGGTGGCTCTTGCTCTTAATCCTAGCACTCTCCTTCTGTCCACCCAGCTAAGTGATCTCTTCATGTTGTGGTAGTGCAGCCTGATGCGAGGAGGTGTTAGGTTAATAACCTTTGATAAAACCCTAACAACTTTTTTTTTTTCTTTTTTCTTTTTTTGCCCTTGAAAAACTTGCTTTCCCTTCCAAATGCATCATCCTGTGAGCCCAAGGTTCGCAGATATTCAGATTCATCTTCCTTTATACCATAAACATGCCAGATATATATAATCCATTTGGACACTGGCAAGTGATGACTATCAGAGGCAGAATGGGTACTGAGGGGCCCATAGCTATACAGTAACATCGGCTTGGCAGCAGCTCATCCATCGTGCTAGATGATCTGTCCATTTCCCTGCCTATGGCTTGTAGCATATAAAATACAGACAAAAAGTCAGACCAAATATTCCATGTGCAATGCTCTTTGCATCGTAGCCCAGCTCCTCCAGCCTCGGTTTAAATGCACTCGCGGTCCAGCTGCTGGGCCGAGACGCCGCTTTTTGAAAGAAATGTGTCTCAGAAATTCCTGAAAGTCGCTGCTCGATGTATGACACGTCGAGTTACATCTGCCGTGTCACGAAGCATCAGCGTGTTGCAAAATGCAGTAATGAAAGGCGACAAGATACACTGTAAACAGTTTCGGTCGATGTTTTTGTTTATCCCAGGGCGAATCTCATGCGATATCGCAGCAGAACTTTCGCCTGGGGTGCTCAGCCAAATCACCCCCAACATTTTGGGTGCCAACGTAGTTTAGCTTTCAAGCTAACGTTCGCAAAGCGCTCAGAGCTGCCCCCATGCCTCAGTGCAGGCGGTGGTGGGAGAGAGCCAGGCGCCTACTGGGGAAAGGGGCATCCCCCAGGCCAGCTGTGTCCCCCTGCCCACGCAAGGAGCCCTGCGGGGAATTTCCCCGTCACCCCCCGGGCATGCCCCGGGGCTCCCCACAAAGGGCTGATGTGATGCAAGTCACGGCTGGGGCACTGGTGGGGCTTTCTTCGCCTACCTACTGGAGAAAGCTTGCAAGCTCGTTTGCAAATCCTCCACCCAAGCCGTACAGGTGGCTGATGTTTATAGAGGTTTTCTACTTGGAGCTCATTTCCTTAAAATCTGTCCTTACGCTTGCTAAAATCCCCGTTCCAAGCTGCACGAGGCTTTCAGCTCCATTTTCCTCTCAGCGTTTTTCGCCTATATTGTTGCAGGAGTCAAGTAGGGAAATGCACAGAGCTGGGAGATTAAAGATGTAAATTTTATAAACAGAAATCAAAGGTCCTAAATCCTTAGCAAAGAAAAGCCAACATAAGTATGAACATTAAAAAACATACATAAATAGTACTTCAAGGCTGAATGTGTTAAATTATTCAACAGTTAAGTCATAAGTGTTCTTAAACTTAAGTATAAAAATGCCCTTGACAATATTTCATAGCTGTGCATTTCTCTAAAATATTTAGCATTCTCATTAAAGAGAATGACTTTATTTTATATATTAGTTACACTCCCACTTGTTAATATGAAGGAATTTAGTAGCAAAGAGCATTCTTATGCATATAAGCCGAAGACAATTTACATATAAAGTTGGACAACTATTCACTTTTTATTTATTCCTGGATCGTCTGCATCCACGCAGAGCCACAGAACATTTAAACAAATTCGTTCCTTAATGTGTAGTATTAATATTTCCTAGCCCCAAATATCATTTGCTAATGCCATCGCAAAGACAGGTTCATTCAAAGCTACATGGAAGTTCTTGCCTTTGAAAGACTTAATGAACCTTACATTTTTGGTATACTGCACAGTGTAATGCCTATTACATATTCATTGCCAGAATGGAAGATTTCCTTTAACTCTGAGCTTCCTGGTCTAGTTCACTGTAAAACATTGTCAAAAGTCACAAGAGACTTTCACTGAAAATTGTGACTCTTGATAGCAGGATGTAATGGGGAGGTTTAGAATAGAAGAACCACTGGTATATGGGCCCGCGGGGAATAGTTCTGACAGACAAATGGATGGATAATACAGTTTTTGACATAATGGGATGAAAAAGTTTATGCCAGAAAGAACTGAATTAAAGTTATTACTTTAAGGAAATTCTGAAGTTCTCAGCACCAGCGGCATTACCTGCATGTGTTTCGTTTTACTGCATCTGTGCATAACAGATTCTTAAACAGCGTTGGTTTTGAATTGATTTACAAGCTTACTAACAAATCTGCAGTAAAAATTTTAGTTACTTTCTTGGAAGTAACCCCAGTAACATCATTTTACAGGGTGTTTTTTTTGGGAGCTGGAGTTGTTTGATCTGTCTGTTTTTTAAAGCCCTGCATAATCACTTTGCCTCTCGACTCCCTTTCGCAGGAGCAGCAAAACAAAAAAGACTGGTATTCGGAGCTTTGCTCTGGAAGAGTAGGAGGATGCATAAAGCTATATTATTTTGTATATATATATATATATATATATATTTTTTTTTTTTTTTTTTTTTTTCTGTGTGTTTTGTGAACTTCGGGAATTGGCAGCTCTGAGATCCCTGGTGAGACACAGACATTGGCCGATGTGGAAACCATTGCAAGATCAAGGCCTTAGCTAACCAAGGCCAGCCAAAAAGCACTGCCTGTTGTTCCACGTGTTATTTTTAGGTGACAGCAGGGCCGAGCTGTCGGTCAGACACCCTTTGAGACGTGTGTGCGTGCGCGCACCCAAGGGCTTGACCACAGGTCTCTGGGGAGGGGCTGGTGCAGCAACAGCCTCCCCACCCCGACGCTTCTGCCTGAGCTGTGTTTCACTTGAGCTGGCAGTGACTAAGCCAACGGCTAAAATGCAGAAATAAGTACGGCGGAGGAAGGCCCTCATAATGGCAAAGATGAAAAATGTGTTAGCGCAGAACAATGAAGTGATGGTAAATCTAAAATGTAGGCACCAGTCACCACTTGTACCATGCTGTTGTCAGAAGTGTGCTGAGATATCTGAGAGAGCAGGCTGAGAAAGGGAAGCTAATTATACCACATTATTCACTTCTGCTCATTAGGTATAGTACAAAGGCTCTGCTTTATATGTATATATTAAAGTGCCGAGGAGTACAGGAATAGATAACTTAATGTTTCTTTTGTCTCGCTACTGGGTCAGTTCAGACAGAAAAAAATGTATTTGCATGGACCTGTGACTTCCCATCCTCCAGAATTAGGGATTTCACCCCATGTCACTCCAAGCAAACAGAAGGCAACTTCTCCCTCCTCCCCCCAACACCCAGCAAAACCAAGCTCAAGTAAAGCAAAGCTCCTGTGCCCAGCAGCAATTCCTCACCCAGCACCTGAGGAAGGGGGTGCGAGGGGGGGCTGCCTTCCCTGCTCTACTCAGCATAGGCAGCAGCAGCAATGGGAAGGCTCTTCGTACTCAGTCCCTCTTCCCCACACACCCCAAACAGCTCCAGAGACGATTTGGCAGCCTCAACCTACCACCCCCCTGCTGACATCCATCCCCGGCTTGCGTCAGCCCCTCCTGCTGCCTCTTGCCACTCCTGCATCCCGAGAGCACAGATAACCACCCGCTCCCTGGCTGAGCACCAGCGAAGTGAGTTCAGCTGTTTAATAAACTTTGGAAGGTACGTGTAGATGTTCTACCTGCCCCACAATCCTTGTATTGCGTTTGGATCTGTAAATGAGCCATTAGGAATAGATGAACGGGAAGACAGAGGATTGGTTTATTGAAAATATTTATATATGTGAAATACCCGACTTTCAAAATCCACGGCTCTCTACTGCTCGAGTCACAGAGCACACATTAAATCTGATAGGAGAGGAACAGGTAACACACGTCCGCAGTCAGGTGAAGGAAATCAAATTTGGGCATCGAAATCTCCCCTTTCTCACGATGAAAATTGCCTTGCTGTTCTAATTATGAGCATCACAAAAGCCACTGCTTCAGTAAAATACCCTGCAGCTACACAAAAGGATAGGCTGGAGAAGCACACATCTACCAATAAGTGGCACTGAGTATCTACTCCATTTCTCACACAGGTTGGCATATCTCTCAGTGGTCCATCTGGTAGAATTGGATGGCATTTATCAGGAAATAATCCAATTGTGGCATGCCAAAACCTGAACATGAAAAGTACTTGTGCCTAGTGTCAATCATTCACCCTCTGACAGTTCAATAAACATCCTTTCTGTGATGGTTTTCAGGAACACTGACACCCAAAATGCTGGAAACAATGCCAGAGATGGAAATGACAATGCTTCTGTGAAACATCAAAAGGGACCGACACAACCTGGCACGGATTTTGTCAAGTGTTGCTTAGCAATACAGTGTTTGTGGGCCGCTGGCGTGTCAGGATTAGCTGCAAAGGGAGCGATATTCACACCTTTGCTGAAAATACATCGCTCCTGAATACAGCAGTATGAAGCGGGGAAGTGCAGCGTGGAACTGGGGATGCCACAGCCACAATATACAACTTCAGCCTTCCAAAACGCCATCTAACCTCCCTGGTTTTCTTCCTCAGGCATGAAAAGAAAAGCTGGACTGTGCCAAGCTGCTGTGCCTCGTCCCAGCACTGTGAGGACGCAGCCCTGCCCAAGCGAGCACCGGGCAGCAGGAACAAGGGCTCAGAGGGTACGAGGAGATCTCACACCACCACTCGGTCACTGCTGGGGTTGGAGAGGGCCGAGCTCTGCTCCCAGCAGCTCTCTCAGGAGGTACGTGCAGGCAGGATTTCATGCAGGCTGGGTTGGCCACTGGGGCTCGGCTGATGGGGATAACATATGCACAGAAAGCCTAAACCTGGAATTGGGATGTAAATAAACGGTATCGCTTCCAATGAAGTGTGAAATAGGGACAGTCATTTTGACAGCAAAGGTGTTGGTAATAAGATCATGCAAGTAGCTCGTGGTAACAAAAAGAAAACCTGCTCACCTGACAAAATTCTCAAGTGAGTCCCTCTCCCCAAATGACTCGATTTACTCTTTGTCTCTCCTGTTCCCCCATCCCACCTCACAAGGGACCCTGAAGGGCAAAAGCGGCATTTCCAGTAAGACAAACAAGGCTCCGTAGCTGGAGGGAGAGCGTGCTGCTTTATATTGCAAACACCACTTTGCTACTGACAGGGAAACTGAATTGGGGGAAGTGAAATAACTTGCCTGAAGACATGGACAGACCTGGGAACTAAAGTCAGGTCTCCGCAATGTGCCAAATCCCGGAGCGGAGGCTCACGAGGTCTAACCAAATCGCCTTTCATGTGCGTGCCTGGTAAATGGGAGTGGGAGTAACGCGTGCATATCAAATAAGGGGGTTTTGCCTGTCTTGAAAGTCAGGGCTTTCAGATCCAGGAATCGGCTGATGCCTGGAGCATATAAACTGCCTTTTTGGTGTGGTGAGGGCAGGCCTGTGGGTCCAAATGCAGACACGCCAGCCAAGCCCATCCAAACGAGGATGAGGGGAGGCAGCTGCTGGGGAAGGCTCTTTGGGACAGGATGGGCTGGTCACTACCCCTCTGGTCAGGGCTGCCCAGCCTGATGGCACTGCGGTGGTGGCAAGGCTGCAAACATCATTGAGAAGGCTCTTTCAAACAGGCAGAGAGCTCCAAACTGAAATCCTGAGGTGTGCAGATTCTTATATATACTTATGACAGTTTTCCAGGGAGAAGTACAAGCTAACTCCATCAGTGCCTTTGAGCCTTGACTTGTTAATTGGCATTACTTCTAATTCCCAGCTATATTTTAAGGTATGAACCTAAGGAATTTTAAAGTCATTATGTGGGTGAGGGACTGATAAAAATAAATCCTTCAGGTTTGAAAGTGGCAGAGAGGGAATAAAAGGTGTTAAGAAATCCATGAGTTTTCAGCCAATTGGTTCAAAAAAGCATCCGGGTGGACTGCAGCTTCTGGAGAAAGGTCACTGATACTACTCTGGGTACCTCTTTTTATGAACTTTATGCATCACATAAAATAAATTTAAAGCAGTTTAATTTAACAGTCTAATTAGTCATGGCTTTTTCATCTTGTCTATTTAACTATACACAGAACAAAGAGAAAGACACAAGGCCAAATTTGGAGCTGGCACAAATCAGCTCTGCAAGTCAAGGAAGCCGTTCCTGCTCATCCAGGCTGGATACAGATGCCGTTGGCCAATTTTATCCCTGGGGAGAGCACCCCTAATGTCTGAAGAGTTGCACCGCATATGAATTCGGCTGCCAGGAATTTAATCCCTGCGGAGCGGATCCCTTGTTCTCAGTGCTCAGAGCTTGTGCCAGGTTAGTGAGAGTGTGGGTGAAATACTCAGGAGAAATGGCTTAAAAATTCCAGATAGTTTGGAACAAAACCCCTCTGCGTGCTGGCTTCGTGAAGACAAATGCAAGCATTTCCCATCGCTTCAGCCTGCTTAATTTGCACCCCCTTTCGCTTTAAATTTCAGTGTTCCTATAATCTCGCAATCTCAGGCAAATGGCAATCACATGAATGCATCCTCCACTGGAAGTCAGTGTCTCTCTGTTGCCTTTGATGTGGTTATACTGGTTATACCATGATACTAAATCGCGCCTCGTACTTCAGCTCCTCTATGTAAACCCACAACAGCAAGCAGGTCTTGGTGCAAAGGCATGAACCAACCCACGTTCACAAAGGTGGTGTTTCTAAGCAGATTTCCAGCTAACAGTGTCTTAGGCCAGCTAAATCTAGAGCTCGATGTCCGTACTTGGAGGCTGGTATTTGAGGGGGTTGCGATTCTGCTGCCAGCCTTCATTAACTAAATAAATCATTATTTCTTTCAGGTTTCAGATTGTGTAGATTCCAGCAGAAATCTTATCTCCGGTCTGTTGATTGAGACATGGGGCTCATTTATTTTGTGATGTACTTTTGTAAGAGCGGGTACCAGGGGAGGATTGTCATCCTGAAAAGCCCTCAGGGCTCTTCCCCCATGTCAGCAGGCAGCAAAAGGGCTTGGAGGTGAGGGGGGTGACAAAGCCATGTGTCACCCCAACCCCTGGGTGACACAAGAGACCCTTCCGAATGCCTCTTCTCAAAGTTCCCGTAAGTTAGAGTTTCCTCAGCCAAAAATAACTACAACAACCAACAAAAACACAATAAAGAAATGCAAATATATCCTGAACCACCTAATAATTAACCGTGTTCAATTAGTCTCTGGGGTGCTCTGTGCTGCTGTGTGGTCTCCCTGGAGGCAGCAGCAGCACCACAGCGGTGAGTTAATGAGTTCTGGTTGTGTCTTGTCCGCAGACTTGGCTGCCTCACCGGGCTCCTCCTCTGGCCCAGCTTTCCGAGGAAGAACACCCACTTCTGAGGGCTTTCTCTGTCTTCCTGCTGGAAGCTGATGAAACACTCAGTCTTCCCCTGTAAAACATTTCCAAGGTGCTGCCTCCGCGGGGCTCAGCAGACTGCCACTCTGTGCCCCATTCCTGGGGCAGCGGTGGCCGCATCTGCTCACTGAGCAAGCCGAGGTCCCGTGTGTTAGGGGTGGGGGTCCCAGGGGCTGCTGGTACCCGCACGGTGGGCAGTGCACAGCTCCCCTCTCCCATGTCAGCACTGATGGCTGAAGCAACAGGAGTCTCAGTGGATGATGAGGCCAAAAGAGGAGTCTTTTCTGTCTCAACAACCACTGCGTTTTTCTTAGCGCTCCTGTCATGTGAAGACCAGGTCTTCATTTTGGCAATACAATTCGAAGAGAATGAGTTCATCTGCTCTTTGTTGGGGTCTGTAGACCTTAGTGCTTCACATTAGGTCTAGCATCTATTTATGTTACTCCTGTTTCTTCTGCAGCTGGGTGTCACTGGGCTGTCAGGCTTCTTTGCACATCTTTCTCTTCCCTTAAATTTCTGTTAAATTTAGCTTTTGCTTGGCAACACACTCTTAACATTTTTTAAAGCTTCTGATTATACTTTTATCCTTCTTTTCTTCAGATTCAGCCAGGACCTGTGCAGACCCTGGACCTCTTCTCTGCCAAGAAATTGTTTTTTCCTGTGAAATGCTGCAGGTGCTGAAGACAACCCAAACGGCGTTGCAGGAAGGAGTCCCCAAAGGGGTCTTGAGTGTGAGTGAAAGGGACACTGTGGACATGTGCAGCACAGGAACGTGTTTGCCATTAACCCTATTTCCAAGAGTATCTCTGTAGGCAATAGGAAATGTTCATTTTTTACATCTCCACAGAAACACCTGTACATAAAGATGAGGGCCCTGTGTCTCCTCCTTCAGACCTGCTCTGCTGGGAGCTTTCCCACATCTTGGAGTTTCCTACATCCTCCTTGGGGTACTCTCCTGTCCTTCTGAAGAGTGTCCTGCATGCACTTGCTAGAAGTCTATAGTTGCCATATCTTCTGAGATTTAATTTCCATATTTCCATTCTAATTTCCATATTGCTTTTTTTTTTTTTTCCTTTTCTTTTTTTTTCCCTAATACTGCTGGGGTTGGGCATGCACTTCACACTGACTTCTGTACTCACAATCACTAATGCTCTTTTTTCCTCCCTAGTCTGAATCCATCCTCACACTGCAGCACAACAGCAGCGCTCACTGCCAGGAGGACCAGAGCTGGCACTGCTGCTGATACATTTTGTTTTTCCCTTCCTACCTCCGTTGGCTACCACTGCACCTCCCCTCACCTGTATCATTCACCACAGAGCAGACAGTGTGACGTGCTGTTTTCTGCGGTCTTCAGCATTCACTTTGTGGTGCCTTCCTGACTTGGGACTTCTTTCTTGTAGTAGTTTGTATGAAACATCTCACCGTGCTGCTTTCCAGGAACTTCATTCTGGACAGGATTAATTCCTTTGTGTGACAAATTTTAATTGTTCTATCAAGGTGTTTTTTTTCTTTTCTTTCCTTTTTTTTTTTTTTTTTTTCAGTTTCCCAACTCCTTTCCCTAGTGTTTTGTCCCAAATCCCAGCCATAATATATTCACTCTAATGAGAGAACATAATTGTAAGATAGGTACTTCAACCTTCTATTACTCACAGGCTCTTTTATAGTTTCATCCTGAGTTTGTACCAAGGTTGTTTTTTTTTTTTTTCCTATTGAAAAATAAGAGGTTGACGTATTTCATCTTTCTTGGAGGACCACTGTTCTTGCATTGTTTTACTACTGTTTTGTACTCCTCTGCTGGAGTTAAGGAAAAGCCACAAAAAGGTGCTGGTTCCCCAAATCAGCCATTGTTAAGAAAGAGGGCAGCTGCTGACTCTTTTTATTCACTAGAAGTGTCAATAAATGCTTTCAGTCGTTGTATGTATTTCTGAAGGGCTTCACCTTTCTGTTGCAGTAAAGACATTATGCAGCTATGTCTTGTTCAGGTCTCATAGCACTGTTTCCAACACAATAAAGGCCCAGCAAGTGAAGGGCTTGGAGAGTAGAGGCCCGGAGAGTGGTGGCTGAGAGAATGGGAGACTGACAGTGGGAGGCCCCGCAAGCGGGCAACAGAGTTACAGGACGAGTGGGAGGCCCAGAGAGCACAGAACCATCGCCTAGGAGGCCCAGGCAGTTGGAGGCACAGTGGTAGGTTCAGGAGGGCAGGTCCCATGCATGGATGCTGAGTGAGTTTGAGGTCTATGGAGTAGGAGGCCAGTTGTTGCAGGCCTAGATAGTGGAGGCCCAGATAGAGATATCAAAAGTGGGAGGCAAATATTAGGAGGTACAGAGAGTGGAGGCCCAGAAAGTTGGAGGTTGAGAGAATAGGAGGCTTGGAGAGTCTAGGCTCAGGGGTTGAATGCAGGGTGATTTGGAGGCTGATACTTGACAGCTGTGAGAGTGGATGCTGGGAAAGATGGGAGCCCAGAATGGGAGGCATCTGTAGTGGAGGCTGAAGGAGTGGGAGGCCCAGACATCTGAAGGTCATTAATGGGAAGCTGAGTGAAGGAGAGGCAAAGGGAGAGGAGGCTGTGTCTAGGAGGTCATTGTAGTAGAGGCAGAGAGAGAAGGATGCAGAGAGAAATGGAGGCTGAAAAAACAGGAGGCCTAGCATGGAGGTTCAGCAAGTCAAGGCACAGATAGTAGATGCCAAGTAAGCAGGAGATAAAGTGAGAGACAAGTATTAAGAAAGCCACATTGGGCAGTGAGTGGAGGCCCACAGCCTGGGAGGTCAAGAGAATAGTAGCCCAGAGATTACAGGCCAACAGGATGGAGGCTGGAGACGTGGGAAGCCAAGAGTGGAGGATGAGAGAGGCTGATTTTTCAAGGATGGAAGAGTGGAGACTGAGGGAGATGGTGGCCTAGAGATGTGGAGGTTGGTAATAAATAGGAAGCTGGGTGAGGGAGCTGCCCAGGGAATAGAAGCTGGATTGGAAGCTGTAAGAGTTGGAGGCATGGGGGTGGAGTGGGGCGTGGTGGGGCAGGAGGTAGATTGGCAAGGACATTTGTTCATTGTTAATAGGAAGGTGAGTGAAGGAGAAGTCCAGGAAGAGGAGGCTGTGACTGGGAGGTCAGTAGAGGAGAGGCAGAGAGCAGCATGCTGAGAGATGGAGGCTGAGGAAATGGAAGGTCTATCATGGAGACCCAGCAAGTCAAGACCCAGATCGTGGAGGCCCATTAAGTGTAAGCCCTGAGTAGGAGATCAAGAGTAGGAGGCCAGTTTTAGGAGATGCAGAGAGTTGAAGGCCCAGGTATTGTGAGAATAGGAAGCCCAGGGATTACAGACCTAGGGAGCAGAGGCTGGGTGAGTGGAAGGCCAAAAGAGTGGAGGCTGAGGGAGCTGGTGTCCCAGATTTGCAGACTGAAGGCTGAGAGAGTGAGAGGCCCAGAGATTAAGAGGATAAAAGAATAGGACAACCAGGGAGGAGGAGGCCCAGGCTCTCTATGCTGAGAGCTAGAGGCTGAGTGGAAGGTCCAAAGTGGGAGGCCCAGAGAGTGGAGACTGAGAGAATGGGAGTCCCTGAGAGAAGAACCTGAGACAATAAGAGGCCCAGGGAGTGGGAGGCCAAGTGAGCAAGAAGCCAAGTGAGTGGGTGGCCCAACACATGGGAGGTTCAGAAAATGGTAGCCCCAAAAGTGGGAGGCCCATGGAGTGGAGGCCAAGAGAGTGGGATGCCCAGAATGTGAGGTCCAGTGTGTGAGAAGACAGAGTTAGAGGCCAAGAGAGCAGAGGCTGAGCAGAAGGGCCAGAGAACAGAGATTCAATTAGTGGGAGGCCAGAAAGTGGAATGCCAAGCCAGTGTGGGGCTGAGAGAGTGTGAAGTCCAGAGAGTGAGAGGCCAAGAAAGTGCAAGCCCAAACAGTGGGATGCCAAAGACTGGAAACCAATATTTGGAGGCCCAGAGAGTGGAAGGGTGAGACAGTGGGAGTCTGATATTTGGAGGCTGAGAGGGAAGCCAAGAGGCTAGGAGACAGAATAGGAGTTGAGGATTAGATGTTGAGTGAGCAAGAGGTGCAAGGAGTAAATGAGGAGGCAGGAGTCTGAGAGGGCAGGATGCTAGGAGAGTGGGAAACCCAGTGTGTGGGAGGCTCAGAGGGGAAGTCTCAGAGTGGGAGACATGAAGAATGGGAGTCCCAGAGACTGGAAAGCCCTGTGAATAGGAGACCCAGACTGTAGAGGCCCAGAGAGTTGAGGATGATAGCGTGGGAGCCTGAACTTGGGAGGCCAAGTCAGTGGGCGGCCCAGAGAATGGAGTTTCAGAGTGGAAGACTTAGAGTGGCAGGCTCAGTGTGTGGGAAGCCAAGTGATTTGGAGGCCAACTGAGTGGCAGGCCCGAAAAGTAGAGGCCCAGTGAATAGAAAGCCCAGAGAGGGGAGGCTCAGCGAGTGGGAAATCCCAAATGAGAGGCCCAAGGCATGCCAGGAGCAGTGAATTGGAGGCCCAGGGAACTGAAGCTTAGAGAGTGGAAGGCGCAGCGGGTGAAAGCCCATTAAGGGGAAGCCTCAGAGTGTTTGTTTCCAGCAAGTGCAGGTCCAGTGAGTGCAGACCAAGGGAGCTGGTGGCTGAGAGTGGGAAGGTGAGGGAGTGGAAGGCCAAGGAGTGGATGCACAGAGAATGGGCGACTCAGTGCATGGCGGCTGAGAGCAGGACATGAGAGAGGGAAGGCCAGGGAGTGCCAGACCCAGCCTGTGGAGGCCTCTGGACTGGGAGGTTCAGAGCGTGGAAGCCTGTAGAAGGCAGGAGGCCCAGAAATGGGTGTTATGGAGAGGACAGGCCCAGGGAGCGGCTCAAAGAGCATTTTTAGCAACATTTTCCTGAAGGTAAGTGTCATAGCTTCTGAGGATACTAGAATCTATTCCTCTAGGTGTGCTCTTCCTGTTTTCTTTCTAAATACCAAATTTCCTGTTATTTCCCTTAAATGCCCACTGACAGTCACGTGTATTATGTCCCATTAGACACAGAAGTGCTGTGCTGTGTGAAAAATGACAATAAATGGTGTGAGTAGGACCAGCTGTGGGGACTCACACACAGGCCGAGCATTTTCTTTCGGGTGCTGGTTTCACCCCATCCCACAGGCTGGTGCCAGCGGATTTGGGCAACAGAGGAGACGGAGAATCAGCCCCAGTGCCCAGTTGGCCTTGAAGGCCCCAAACCCCGGGTTGTGCCTGATCACACAGCAGCCGAGATTAATTATAAGGATTTCTACAACCCACCCACGGAGATAAATGCAGAGAAGCCAGTTTGGTAACTGCCTTCAGTCCCCCTGCACTTCTGGATCGTTGCAGGACCGGGGTGAAGTTGTGAGAGGAATTATTCCCTGGCCAGGGCGGAGCCGGGGGGGAGCATCAGGCAGGGCTCTGGTGAGGGAGGTGGGCTGGAAAGGGAGCAGGGAGGCTGTCAGAGGTGAAGCAGGTGAGATAACAATGTTATAAATAACACAGGGTTGGTTTGCCTCCCTCTTTTTGAGTGCTTTTGAAGCCCATGGCTGTCTTTTTTTTTTTTTACAGCTTCCCTGGTGGAAGAAAGAAGGGAGCGGCCATTTCAGCGGGTGCCCTTCAGCTGCGTGCGGCAGGGTGAGGGTGACCGAGGGAGCCATTGCCCAGAGGTGAGGCGCTCATGTTTGGATGTGATGACCCACAATGTTTGCAGGTTGGTGTGGGACGTGCGTTGCTCTGCCATCCAAGAAACTGTGCTGTAAACACAGAAAGACGGGATGGGGCGGGAGTGGAGATGCAGTTTGAAGTCAGTCTGCACTTTACTGGCTGTGGGTAAGGATAGGGAGAAAAGCAGCATTGGCACCTGTTAGTGGCCATTAAAAACTCCCATGTTCTGCTAATCTGTGCTCGTAAAAAGGCCATCTGCTAATGCTCAAAGGTCATTAACTTACCAGCCCTGTTTACTCCTCCCTCATTGGCTGGGCCAAGCCTTTCTGAGAAAAGAGGGCTTAAATGGTTATTATGGTGGCGCCTGCGAGCGCTGCTGTATAGTTAAGGGTCTGTCAGTATTTTCATTACAAACCCAGACTTTTAGGGCTTTTAAAACTTGGCCATTAAAGCATGTGCTTCTTGCTGCCTGCTCAGGCTCTGGTGTAGCGTGGCAGGTTTCAGGGACAGAAAGAGTTGTAGGCGCTTCTTAAATTTTTATTTTTATTTTTGCTTTTAGAAATCAGTCTGGCTTCCGCTTAAATTTGGAGAATTGAGAAGTTCAGAAAGATTTGGTCTGGGATGCTTTGGCAGCGCTTCTTTAACTCAGTTGTGGCTGTGCTTTGGGAAGTGAAGTTCTATATTAGATTTGTTGATGGATAAACTGTTTATTGCTTTTATATTTTCATGACAAGAAGTAAATCATAGAAAGAAAAAACTAGAAATTATAAGACTGTGTGTGTAGCTCCAAGAGCTATTTTTCTTCTTGTGAACAGCACAGGGATGTGCATTTTGCCCTGTAGACTTGTTCACACCCTGTTATGGCACTGGGGATTACATCAGTGTTCCGACCATCCAAGACATCGCCTTCTTCATGTGTTTCTTTCCGAGTCTCCTCTTTCATCTTTCTCATCTGATAAGAACCAAAAATAGCTATTTTAATAATGAATTTAGCAGCTGAGATTTGCACATCCCCTTGCAGTGTCATTGTGGAAGTCTTGTTCACCCTCCCAGTGCAATGCATTGGGTTTGCAACTTAAAGTGAGGCCTCTGTGGGGTGAAACTGGCATTTCTTTCTTTGGGCCGTTTAAAATCTGGTGTTTCAGCAAGCAGGGAAGTTGGGAAATAATACTAAAATAAAAATTGATCAACTGCTTGTACATGTATTTGAAAGTGAACCAACTTCTGATATGTATTATTAGAGGTGCAAAGTTGTGCTGGGTGCTGCTGTTGGGGTTTCAAGAATCAGCAGGGTGGTGTCCCTGTATGTTTCTGCGGTGAGGAAATCCTTATGTACAAGAAAATGCAACCACCTGAAATCTCTGCACAAGAGACACAACATCGAACTTCAAAACACAGATGCAAAATTACGTACCTGTGAGGGTCCACCCACTCTTCTCCTGCTCTGTCCACATGAGATGGTGTCCCCAGACAGGCAGAATTTGTGGGCTGCGTGGTCCAGGGGCTACAGGTAGGTTAGGGAAGAAGCTGAGGCCTGAACTGCGATGTGCCTTGATTTCATAGGTTTTAGTTAAACCTTTAAGGTTACATTAACATAGTTTTCTTGCGGTTAAATGGAACAATCTAAAACTTTGATAATTCTTTTTTCCTTCTGAGACTTCCCTGTGGTAAAATGGGATATAGCTGCTCAAGTTTTTATCCTTCATTTGTGATAATGACAGTGGCTGTCTCATAAAAACCTGCCTTTTATCTTCTCCAATTAGCTGAGTAGCTGCGCTCTCGTGCTGCAAAGTCCACCGCAGCCCCTTGCCAAGCATGGTCAGAACTCCCTCCCCACAGCTCCCCAGGACGAGTCTGTCCACAGCACCCACCTGCAAATCTCCGCTCCTGTTGCCATCAGTTAAATCTTTTGCTTTCTGCATACCATAAAGAAGAAGCCTGGGTCAATAGATAATGAAAGCAGCCAGGACTCTCACAGTTCAGTCTCTGCTGCCTCTTATTTGAGAGGGAGCTTCTGTCACATTTAATTTTTTAATAACTTTTTGTTTAATGCATTCAGGCTTTCCCTTGTGGATTTCATGGGGGTGGGAGGGTGGTGTGGGGGTGTTCATCCAGGATTTAGGCAAAGTTCATGCTGATGTCTGTGATTCACTTGTTCTTCAGATTGTTTTTATTTCTGTTTCGACTGAGCTCCGAGGCCAGCCAGGGACAGGATGCTGTTGTGCTGGCCACTGGGTATGAAGAAGGAATACAGGCTGCCTTGGAGACCTAAGAGTCATAAAAGAGCATGCAGAAATGTAGAGGGAACCACAATCTTGATTTTCAAAAACAGCCTTTCCAAACTGTGATGTTGAAGTTCAAAATAAAATAAATCCAAAGGTCTCCTTAAGTCAGCAGAGGCAGTTTTGCCAGAACCCTCTTCTCACCAGTCAGTCCTTCTTAAACCTATAACAACCCAACAGGTAGTTAAAATAGTCCCAACTAATTGTAACCAGGACTGCTGGCTTCTTCTGAGCTATTGTTCTGATTATGCACCACAGCCAAAAGCTTCAGGAGGTATATAGACAAAGTGGTTAGTGTAAGAACTCAAAACAAGAACAACTACAGGCCTGTTTTTTTATTAAACTGCTATAAAAGCAGGCCCTGGGTCTCTGCTGCAGATGTGTCACAGTCCTCTGCTCCAGTGCTTCCCATCAAACTATTTTTAACCTTATTAAACAGCGGAGACAGTCTCTGGCTGCTGGTGGTGGAGCTCACCCGCCTCTCGTTATAAATTTTCTTCGGTTTATATCTTTATCTCTGAAGTGCAAGTCTGTGACATGGTAGAGCTCAGCTGAACATAATCCCTGTACAGATCTGTGTTGCTATAAAAGAGGTTGAGGCTGGTGGTAGGTCTCCAAGTGGAGCGGATGAGAAGAAGTTGTTGCCTCCTTGGCATTTACATGCGATTGGCCTTCAGTTTCATCTTCTAAAAATGTTTCTGAAATTGAGCTTTACCTTTTTACTCATAGGCCGTGCAAGCAACCCTCCTTTTAACCAGTTTGTAGCCTTGGTCCCTGGCATGATCTGGGACTGCCCACTGGCAAGTTGCTCATTGCCAGAGGTTTCACTGCAAAGGTTTGTCTACCTGGTACGTGCAGAACAGTTTGACCTGTCAAAACCAAGCATTATTTACCATATTATAAAGGAGACAACAATTGGGAGTGATCAGGGGAGGACAGGGACTGAAGGGATACCTCTGATCCACAGCTTGGGATGTGACTTTTTCTGACCCAGAGAAGTGAGTACTGCAGTTGCGTGGAAAGCCTCGGTGGGATGGCCACTGCAGCCCCACGAGGGCTGTGGGTGAGATGGAGGTGATTGCCCAAAGCAGCTCAACTCAGAGCTTGTTTGGGTGGCTTTGCACGGGGCAGACAGACCCAGGGAATTAAGATGATGTCTGACATGGGTCAACTCATCGGTTGGTATAACTCAGCATTGCTCCACTGACTTCTGAACTACAGTGCGTGTAATCATTTGGGGTGCTTCGTTCAGACTTCCTGGAAACACACAGGTATGATGTAATTTGTGCAACTTCACACTACTGTTATCTTCCCAAACAGAAAATGTTAGATCCTTTTTTTTTTTTTTTTTTTGATAAAGGCTGTTGTGTCAGTGTAAGCAAGTCAAACCAATTGCCTCTTGGACAAGAGATTTTGGGGGGAATTTTATTGAGGTAGACACTGTAAGGTAATTTGAAAGGGAGCGGTGCAGTGAGCAGCCATCTACATCTCTGAAGTGGTGGGAAATGCCTGGGTATGTCCCATTTTTCCTTCCTTCTATTCTTCTGTTTGAACCAAGTACTAAAAAAGGTGTTTCATATTTTTGCAGTAGTCAGTACTTAAAATATTTTTGTTCCTTCTAGGTACTGACACAATCTGCTTTGGTAGTACACAGGAAAGCAAACAAGCAAAGAAACAGAAAGCACAGGCAATTCCTTGGATGTCATGTTTCACTGAGGCTATAAAAGGAACTAGGCAGCAATTTGTTGGGATTCTTTCTCAGCACACAGCCAAATTGATGGCGAGTTTTAGAGCTGGAAAAAAAAAATTACCAAGGGAAAGGCGAGGGGTTTTACTTTGCAGATATACTTCTGTTTTACTGTATTTATTTATTTGTTTATCTCTTGCTTAGGAGTATTGGGTAGGCCTGCTCCATAGGATTAAATCATATCCCAAACCTTCCTGGCTTTGTGACAGTACAAACATTATTGGATTTAGTTCCCGTCTGCTTATCCACCTCCTTTCTTCTAAGATCCCCATTATTACAATAATACCCACAAAACTCCTGCTCTGAGATCAGAGGGGTTTTCAAGTGCCAAGGCAATCAGCAGAACATACCTGTTCCTTTTAATCTCCGTTAATTCCATCGTGGGGGACTATCCCAATGAACGAACATGTCTCCAAAAATTCTTCCTCTGTAATAACACTTGAATTTTAGCTCACAGTTTTCATGAAACTGTCTCTGATATGAAAAAGATATACTGGAACCTTCTTATGCCATCAATAAAATAAGTTTGGGGTGAAAAATTATCGTACGGAATAAAATAGAATAACAAAAATCCATCATTATCTATGTTTCAGAAAAGGATTGTGTTTTGTTTAGCATTGTAGTTAGAAATGATGTATGACTACATCATAAAACACTTATATTAAAAAGATCTTCTCACCCTGAATTCAAAATATATATTGTACTCTCTTATCATCCAGTCATTTTAGAGTGAAAGTTAAAAATGCCCATCCTGTGGTAGTAGTCGCTGGTATTATATCTTATAGCTGATATATTCTTCTAATACTTTTACTTAAAAGGCCTATTACTCAGCGCTCGTGAGGGTAGACATTTATTTTGTTATTGAAAATGGTAATGCTCTGGCTAGTATTTTTGTATTTAGATCAGCATTTACACTTTTTCTGTGGGCTGCTGAAGGTCAACCCAGCTTGGTCTCCAGCCTCCATGACATGGAGAGCAGTCACAAGGCCTTTTCTCTTCATGGCTTCTTCCCCAGAACCCTGGAAACTGCCCTGAGGCTGTAGGGTGCTTGGCTGCTGGTGTTTTCAGATGTTGGTGCCCTGATTTTGCAGGTGCCCCTGCACCTTCCAATGGTATTTAGATACAGAGGACAAAAGCACACTGTATTCTTCTAGCGTTTTATGACATTTTATAGCATTTTATAACAGTTTTGCCTGGGTTTTGGTAGCTCTAGGCATGCATAGGGAATTTAGGGCATGTCTGAATACCTCACTGGCGAAGGGAGCAATGCCCTTCGTGGGGTTAGAGGCAGCAGAGAAAGGGAATTTCCTTTATTTTTGCTTTGCAAACACCAATATGTGGTCTAAGCTTTCTGCTGCTTGCGCATATGTGGAAAACCGGTAGTAGTGCAAGAAACTGAGTATGGGGAGAACAAAGGGTGCCACGTGCTGTGGTTCCAAATTTTGGGGGCTGGAGCTATCCAGGTGTTTTCCACGTAAGTCCCCGTATCGGGAGCAGATAATCTGATAACAAGCAGGGCTTTTCAGCATCCTGGTTTGATGTTCTGGAGGTGAAGTTCCTCCTGCATGACGTATGAATGTGGGTTTACAGGAGAGAGCCCAGCCCGAGGGGAAAAACACGGGGATGCTGGGTTTGAAACGCCTCAGTGCTGAAAGCTGGCTGTCAGGTGGAGAGAGAGGAGAAGGCAGGGGGGCTCCTTGGTGCTTGTGCTCCTGAAAGAACCTGGATCCGTGCAGAACATGAGCATCTCTGAGCTCTCAAGGATTCCCAAGGGTGGGATAAAACCCTTTCGCACACATTTGATAGGAATTTTAGTCTCGGGAGGAGCTTCGGTGAAGTGGTAGGAGAATGTTTGGTGTTGGTTCTCCTTTAGGATTGGGTAATGTCAGGCCAGTCACTTTTGTAGGAAAGCAAATGCCAGCAGAGGAGGGAAGTTATCAAAGAAACTAACCTGAACGCTCCTCTCTGGCCTGCAGAACAATTTACTGGAGGGGCAGTTAAATGGCACAGATTAAGCTCATTAATGGTTCAGATATTTGCTTGGTTTACACAATGCTGTCCAGCAAATTATATTGATGCTTGACAGAATTATTGTCATTATTTATTTTGCTGTAAGCCAGATTTATAGATATTTGTGGCTTTTGTAAGGCTAAACATAAGAAACATTAATAGCTTTACTAATTATATCACTGCTTTAGAGATATAAATAGTGATAAAAATGCCAAGTAAAGTGAGCTAGTAAAACATTTTAAAGAGAATTTTAAAGTGAGTTACTGATTGATGATCCCTTGGGTGAGTCTTAACTTCTGCATGTGCGAGCGGGGCTTCCCGCAGGGTACCAGTGCCTTTTACCTCCTCCGGCTCTTCTGGGAGAGGCCAGGAGGAGCAGCGGTTGTGCTGAGCACATGATTCTTACATCAGATGGCATAATCTGAAGGAATTGAAATCCTATAACAGCGCAAACTGAGGCTGAATTTATTACGGAAGGACAGGGTTTTTTCCCCTTCACCTGGTCCTCAGCCCTTCCTGACTTCTCGACGTACTGAAATCGCAGCCTCCAGAGCAGGAGCTGTCTCCTCCTGCCCACTGATGGACACGGGCAGGCCCTGGCACAGTGCAGCTCCGGGAAATTCAGGGTCCTACCAGCAGTACGAATTATAACTTTGTAGATGTTGGAGTCTTTAATTGGCACGACTCGCTCTGTCCGGGGCTATACACAAATTAAAGGCACGTTTCTTACACAGCTGTCAAATAAAAAATCTGTTTTCCGAACTATTGATCCTGGTTTTGCTGCGAGCACCCTTTTAAGGGGGGGCAGATAATGAGTGAGAAAAGAGTTAATAAATGTTCAGCTGTTACCGTGAGCATGGCTGGGAATCCATCAGGGGTGTAAGTGGGCCCTGGAAGATGACCCAGGGCTGTCTGAGCACAACCAGTGCCCCTGTGAGCAAACTGGCAGGGCCCTGGGAGCCGGGCATTCAGGGACAGCATGCGGTCTGTGCTTTTCTCTGATATTTGGTACTGTAAAGCTCTGAGGGTTTCATTTTTCTCTGAGTGTAGGAATGACCTGAAAGGAGCTCCCCTGCAGCTGGTGGGAAGACTCGTGGTCTCTGGTGGCCTGGCGAGCGGCGGCGCTGTCGCAGATAAACTGCCACGGGAAATTTCTCCCAGGTGGGGACAAAGAAACAATCTGCTTTCCTTTGCCTGTGATTTCCTATTAATTGGTCTTCCTAAGGCAGCTGTGAGTAGCGTGTTGTGGAGGTGGGTGTCCCTAGGAAGAAAGCTGGGACCAGCTCTTCTGTGGCAAATCTCACTGCTGCCCGATGGGAGGAGCACGAGGGTGGTGGGGTACGGGCGAAGCTTTAGTGCCTCGCTGATGGGGGATGTCATCCTGAACCCCCTGCAATCCACCGCATTTGGGCCGCTTCCTCCCAGTCAGAATAGGCCAAGCAACTGGGTGCATGGCTTGGAGTCCTCACTGGGAAACTGGGGTGGTGCTGGGGCTGGCAGGGCACCGTGGAGCGCCCCAATGCTCACCCAGCCCACACGAGCAGCTCGGCTGCACAAAGCAGCTGGTGACCCTCGTAGGAACGGCCTTCGGTGGAAGATTTCTGGAGTTTCTTTCTAGTCATGCTGTAAATATCAGAGGGGCTGTTTCCCCTTTGATCCCAAACTAGAGATGAAAGGAACAATTCACACACATTTTTGAACCATAAAAAAACATGTGTCTTGACATTGGTTCCAGAAACAGGCCAAGATGTAGGATATTCTTATTCTCTTCTGAAACGTTTGCACTCTGTCTACTCACCATGTCATAAAGCTGTGCCATAGCCTTAGAAAATAACCCCACAGCACAGTTTTTAAATATAATTCTCAAAACATGGACAAAAAGAAGAGTCTGCTTGCTGTAGGTTGGCAGAAGTTTATAGTCAACATTAAAACTCAAACTCAAATCACTGTACATTGCCCACTTATTTCCATATTCTGTAATATACTCCATAGTACAGAGTTTTAGTGTATTTAGGAGGTCAGGATATTTAGGCTTTTTATGGGCTCTGAGTTAGAAGAAGAAAAGGCTTGGTGTGGAAAAGGCTTGGAAAAAGATGAGCTAAACATGCTGTTGTTGCGTAGTCCTACTGTGGGTGGGTTTCAGGTCGAAACCTAGTCATTGGAAAATTAAACCCTTGCATTTTACTGCCTCTTCCTTCTTAGAAGCCTAAACATACTTGGGCCTGCACTGGTTTCTTTTCCTCTTCATGCATCGGAGCCTGTATCAACAGGTTGGTCAATGGAGGGCAGTGGGTGGCTGAAGGCAGCAATGCCCCTCAAGGTGAGAGGCCTTCCGACTTCTTCTCTGGTATCTTTATGCAAAAAATTGACTCAGAGACAAATTAGATTATTGGAGAAGCTTCCATCTCCCCCAGAGCCTTGTCTACCATCCTAAAAAAGACGCCCACCAGTTGGAGGGTACACCCCAGTTTCGTTTTGTCCTGCAGCCAGGTGGTTGTGCTGCGTGCCTGCTGTTTTAAAGGTGGTGTCAGATCGGGGGAGAGAAACAGAGACGGAAAAAAGGGAGAGAAATTCATCAGCGGTGGTGTCTTGGTTTGGTTGAAGCCTCTTATCCAGGTAAAATCAGAAATTGTTTGCTTTCTGTTGATCTATGAAAAAACATGGGACAAGATGGGTTGCCAAGAAATACCTGTCCTGGAGCTTCAGAAGGTTCATAACCTGCACTGACAAAGAACACAGCCCCATCTGATTACCTGGCACCAGTGGGGATCAAGGTTCAGCAGTTGAGTGAGATTGCCAGGACCAGTCAAATAATGTTGATATTTTTACCTCCATGTTTTTTCGGGAAAAGGGGATGTTGCATCTTTTAATTAAATGTTATATGAATACATTTCAGATAGACCCAAACACAGGGCAACTGTGTTTCAGAAATGCCGTTTCTACATTTAAAATGTATTTGAAATGTAATTTAAGAAAAAAGATAATGGAAAAAAAAAACACACTAAAATAACTCGAAACAAGCCAGAATATAGTAGCTCATCATTACACTAATATATCAAACAATATGAGCTTAGCTTAATTATCCCCTTTGAGAGTTGAGAAAACTAAGCACAACCTTCAATTTACAGCTGTTTGGTGCCGGGAACCTGAATTATTATTTAAGAAGAAGGGAAAAAAAAAGTTTATTTATTGTGACCTACACTCAGTTTTTATTCATCATGGAAAATCTGTATATTCACAAATGAGGGCTATTCATCTGCAGACTGCAGCATTCTTCAGCTGTCCGGGGCTGCATCAGCCGCACTTCTTCAGCTTTTGTGTTCATCTCGAAGCCTCTTCATCCAAATTGTTCATCATCTTGATGGCGGAGCTTTATCTTGCTCTAGTGCAGCTGCATTCCCCTTATCCAAAGTGCTGAGAGATACAAGGGAGAGGGAGAGAGGGAGAGAGGGAGGCAGAATAGAAAAGAGAAAAAGGAATGGCCAGTGCTCATATGAGGATAATTTGTAGTTTCTCAATAATAAAAAAAAAAAAAGGAGGACAGGCTAATTACTGGCTTAACTAGGGCAGCCTGTGGATCCTCATGTCAAAAGGACTAGCGTAATTATTTGCCATCAAAGCACATTCATATTGTGGTACAAAAGAAGGGCCTTTCGCAAATGGATCTCACTAATAAACAGGGCTGAGAGGAGCATTATGTGTCTCCCTGGATGCAAGCGCATTAACACAGTGACATGGAGCATAACTCTCAGCCTGGAGAGAGGGAGAGAGGAGGGGGGGGGGAGCATGATAATTATCCCCCTCCCCAGCCTTCCTCTCCTGTTCCTTTGTGTCGGGCTAGCAAGCCGAACGCGACCCGCTGGAAGGCCCAAGGCAGGCTATTAGTGACCTCTGAGCATTGACAAGGTGGCTACACTCTTAAAAGCCTGGCTCTCCATGTCAGGAGGGTCGCCGGAGCCCGCGAGAGGAGCTTTAAATGGTCCAGCAAACACTTCAACCTTAAAGACACCTGGAAGGTCGTGACCAATTTAATGTAGATGAATCTGGCATAAAGAGGGCTCTTTTGAATCCACAGACAAAAGTTTTTTTTCTTTTCTTCTTCTTTTTTTTTTTTTTTTTTTTTTCCCCTTTCCACGTTGTTTTTTCACAGATCTTAGCATAAGAGATAGCAGAGAAAGACTTGGTTCTGGAGACCACTCCTGCACTCGCTGAGCAGATGTGGTGCCAGGCCTTCGAGGCGGCGGGTTTTCATTAGGACAAGTAAACAGGCTTGGGAAGAAAGAGAAGGAACAAGTCTGCATCTTCAAGCGATGTCTGCACGCACCAGTGTACCAACGCGTTTCAAACTCCTGTGAGCGCATGTAGACGTGTCCGTGGGTTATACACGAAGAGTTTTTTTGGTTTCCTTTTGATAAGGCCCCAGCTCCACAGGGCTGTTTGCTGTGCCCCCATCCTCGCCTGCCTCCCACCAAGTGTGTCGGTGGGCAGCTCCTGCCAGCAGACACCGGGCAGGCTGGCGATTAAACATCTTCACAGTTCAGCTCGGGAGAGCTGCTGGGGAGTGCTAGGCACGGCGGTGGTTTTGTTTGCCCACCCTCTTTGCTTGCCATGTTTTCCTGTGCAACCTCAGCACCTGGGCGTGCTGAGTGCCAGCAGGTTTTCCCAAGGAAATCCCTTCTGCCCCACGGCCCCTGCGGTGGCTCAGCCCCTCTGAAAACACCCTCGTGGTGGGGAAGGTGTGGGCTGCGTGAGGGGAGGCTGCGTGAGCCAGCACTGCTGGGAGGAGGCAGCAGGGTGGCTGGAGGAGGTGGCAGCAGTGGGGCTTTTGGAGGGACATTTCTGGTGGGAGAGGTGGCAGGGGGCACAGCTCACAGCCATGGGGTCCCTGGGGACCTTGAGATGGTGGAAGTGAGCTGCCCGCCTCTGATGTTCTGCTCCGGATGAACTTACAGGTTTTCAGTGGTGCTTTTTTGGGGGAATGCCAAAAATTCATTTTCATTTTTAATTTTTTTAAAGCACCTACTGTGAGTTCAGCATGCATTCAGTGCTCATGTTGCAACTTGTGTTCAAAAGTCATCTGGTTCTGTGTGGGTTATGTGCTATAAAATCGCTTTGCTAGTCACTGAAATGTAAATTGGGATTGTTCTTTCTCGTGACATCCTTTCCCAACATGGCAAAACACAGTTCACAACCAGAAGGAAGAACGGTGTTGGTACGAGCAGGGACCACGGAGCACATGGTGACATAAATCCGTGCGTACAGCCACATGCGACTGGGATAAAAGGATTTTTAAGACCAACTCATATGTGGCAAGGAGCTGAAAACAAAGTTATTTCCTTTCCAGCACTCCTCTGGGTCACATCCAGGTCACACTCCAGAGAGAAGCCTTGCTGCAGCGTAGCACTTGGGGACATCGTTGCCTGTGGCACCCCGACCAGCAGCGCGAGCCCAGGGCTGCTCGTACCTGGTAGCATCGCCCTCCCCAGGAACAGCTCGCCAGGACGGTACATGTAGGGTGAGAGTTGCAAAACTGACAACCTCGTGCACTTGGTCATGGGTCAGGCGTGAAAAATCACGAGATGGGTTTAAAATTTGTGAAGTTAAGGTAATGGCAGACGTTTCGTTTTCCGGTTTTGTTTGGTTCTTGTTTTTAATCCTCACTTGGTCCCTTTAGAAAGGAATTGGATTTGGAATTGTCCATCCTGTGCATTGCAATCAAGAAGAGCAGCAAAAATGGGCTTGAGGGTGAAAAAAGTAATTCAGGAGGAGACTTTGCAGTGCAAATCACAAAAACCTGATGCAACTCATACTAAAATAGCAAACGCTGGCAACCTGAGAGTGCAGTTAAACGTATCCAGGCAGGGCTCTGGGGCTGGGCAGCATTCCTAGGAAATGGTCAATGTGTGTGACCTAAAACACCAAATATTTACCCATCTGGGAGCTGTGCCCCACAAAACATGAAGCACTGGAGGGACGGAGACCCACTGGGGCTGAAGTCACTTACAGTCCCCTGGACATTTCCTTGCCTCTTTAGCCCTACAGTTCCTTTTGCCCATATTTCCCCGGATTTTAGAGAATTGTGGGCAGGGCCTTAATGGCAGAACTGGATCCACCGATGTATAGGTATACTGAACGTAATGAATTTCACCTTAAAATAACTACCTCTATAAATGGGATTAGAGAAGTCAGCTTTACAAACTTGGGAGATGGGGGAGGGAGGTGGATTTGCCCTTTTTTGGGTGTTTTTAAATTAATCCCAGTGAACTTTCCTGGCTTAGTTGCATCCAGCCATGCCAAAGACCCAGTGCTGATACTAGCAATAAAAACATTATTATTAATGTTGGTACATCAAATTAAAGAAAGTTAGAGTTAGCATTTGTAAAAATATGTAAAGAAAAGTCCTGTGTTAATGGTGACTTTTTTTGCCGTTAGCTGGTGCTTTTGCAGTGTTTTATACACTTGCATGGTGTTTATGAACCTGGCTCTGCATTTCTAGTGTTGCCAGGAATAATCGGAGACAAATATAACAGTTGCAGAGCTTTTTTCCTGATGAAATTGTATTGCTGCTTCTAAATCCAGAGCTGGCCTCCAGCAAGGGACTGTCCTCTTACAGCAGGAGTGTGCCGTTTGAACTTTGCTATCGTCTAATGCTTTCAAGGTTGCTTGTCTAAAGTGACTTAATTTGTACTGCAGAACTAGCCTTGGACCCACAAACGCTCCAAAAGCCACAGTGAGCCAGGGCAGCAGGGCTATTACTAATTTTTTATTAAAATCCCTTAGGCACACACAGAAGGCCCAAAAGCAGCTTTAATAATAGACAACATACAGCACATTTTTCTTGTATTGCCATGTAATCAAATCTAAAGCTTCTGTTCACTTTCTTTGTTTTACCTAGAGGACCAGCTTCCAATTTAGTTGTGGCCTGCACTAAACTGATTTTTCATTGTAATTAATGCCTACTTTGGCCTCAGCCACTTACACAACTTTCCATTAGAGGTTTGCAGCCATCCGCAGAGTATTTCGCCGAGTTACCCTCCCGATCCTGCTACAGTTGCAATTTTTGTTAAACTGTTTTTTTATTATTATTTTGCAAGGAATGTTTAAATTACGCAGCCAAATAGGTTTCTTTTCCCTTTTATTTTTTCTCTCCTTTCTCCCCCCCCCCTCCCTCTCTTCCCCCCGCCTGCTGCACCTATTAAAGTGGTTGGGCAGGAGTCCAACTGGAAGGAAAGCCTTTAAGTGATTTCAGAAAGGGCTAGTGGAACTTATTTAGGCCCGGGGTCTGCTGTGGTTAATTTTCAGTCTGTGTTTTGTGCTGTCCATTTCCTCTGAAATACTACCTGGGGTTTAAGGTTCCTCAGCACAGGATGTTAATAGGCCTCTGCAAACATTCAAAAGGCAGCTTTCCCACCACTAACCTTAAAAAGATTGTGGCACCGGGCCCAGGGTCAGATTGAATAGATGAAAAAGTATATGCTGTGCTTTTGCTTGCTCCTTGGACCTTTCCCTGTTGGCTTGCCTGACATTTTCAGTGACTTTTCTTAGTACCTTATTTTCAGCGTGCTTCCTAGAAAATTCTGCTTATTACCTTCCCCTGTCCCCCCTAACAACATCGCTAAATCAGGAAGAACAACAATTTGTAATTACAGTTTGCTGACTTCTCGGACTCTTCCCTTTCAGCCCTCAGGTGCTGCTTTCTCGTGGCCCCGACCCACCAGCCGAGCCCCTCCGCGTGCGATCCCTATGGCACCGCCACTGGCACCAAGTCTGGGGCACGCTCTGCAGATCCAGGGAGAACATCCTCATGGTGAGGCAGAAGCAAAGAGCTAATAACCAATTATGTGTGCCTCTGCCTCTCAGGCTTTCCTCTCCAGCATAAGAAATGCGGCCACAGGGTTACATGTGCAGGCCTCTGGGCGCTAGGATCTCACCCTGTGCAGCGTTTGGCTTTGGGCACCGATCTTCTCGCCCTGCTGATGGCATCCTCAAAAGGGACCGAGGGCTGTCGGCTCCATGTGTCCTCCTTACACAGTGTAGAGCACGTGCACTGACATACATCTCACTTGTGCCTGACAAATTGGGCAAAGCCAGCACCAAAAGGTGCCTGGTGTCCTCCAGTCTGCAGTGCAAAATTATTGATTCTGCCATTTTCAGGTGTGTGTGATGGCCTCTGAGCCAAGGGACCGGTTGTTCTGGCCTGTCGTGTAGGTGCAGCTCCTGTTAGGAGATGCCTTTAACTTAAGGGCTCACCAGGGTGCAATAGTTGGATCTCTAGAAATGTGTCCTGTTAGACTTCCTTGGGCTGAGGAAGAGAGGTGGACATGATACCCAGGATCACACAGGTCTGCCCTTTATTGTCACTATGTCAGGAAGAGTAAGAAGGAAGAGTAAGGAACAGGTTTTTTTTCTTTTTTTTCTATTTTCCGTAGAATACAGTGGTAGTTCTTCCACAGCTGATAGGGGAACCAACCAAGTGTTTAAGAAGACTGCCCAGACGTTCCAGATGTGCAGGTGATGGGCCACAAGTCATCCTGAGCAATGGGTTTAAATCCTGACCCATGCCAGCTGCCCTTCTGGCTTTTGACTCTGGTCCAAACCTTGTCCCGTTTACCTCTGACTCCTTTGCAAGCTCTGTCCTTCCGCCACCTCTGTAAACCAGAAGTCTTCCTGGTGAAGGCAGCAACTTGAGAGGGCTTTTGGATAGCCCGTGGGGTATCACACCCGAGGCACTGCTTCGTTGTCCTCTGGCTCTGTTACCCCTCCCACAGCACCAGAGGCCTCCCCCTTGTTGAAGCAGCTCGTGGCTGTGCACGGTGCCATTCTTTAGGTGTAAGGCTCTGGCGCTGAGGCTGATCCCAGGGCTGCTTTCTCCAGGAGCGACCTGCAACACCACGCCTGCTCTGCAGGGACAGCAGCAGGGGCTGTACCTGTGCCTGAGCCAGCACCCCCGCAGAGCAGCACCTGATATTGGTCTAAACACATTTGTGTATTTCTCCCTGACATTTGCTCTGTTAAAAGGTCAGTGCTCCGCAGTGGAGATGAGAACAGTCTTCCTCATTATCACATATTACTCGGGATTGCCATTTCTGGCTCCAGAGCTTCCAGTGATTTCTGCAGCCGCGTGTGGGACGGTCTGACACGGTCTGCCAGGCTGGGGGCCCTGCCCCGAACCATGCTGCTGGTGCTCAGGGAGAGAAACAACAACTGGGGGATTTGGGGGAAAACCCAGTGAATTTTGCACCGCAATAAGTTCCACGCTTGTAGGGATGCCGGGGGGTGGGATGCTGGGGGGAATATGCTGACAGGACAAAATTTAGAAATGCAAATCTGCAGAAAGAGAGGAGAGGGCTGTTCTGCAAAAAGGTTGCTTGTATTTCTGAGTCTTCCTGCAGAAGCGCTGCTGTGGGTTTGTCACGGCTGATGGTCGGGGTGGTGCTGGCAGAGGCAAAACCCCAGGCTGAACTTCTGTCGGTGTTCCTGCTCCGAGGGAGCGGATGCTGTGGCCTCTGAATGTCAAGGGGCTGGACTGGGAGGGAAAGGGGGACAATTTTTCTTGTTAAGCTAAGGTCTTGATGAGGGGGAGATACAGGTGTGTGTGCCAGTGCAGCTGGCTTGGCTTTTGGGGAGAGTGCACTATGTGGAGGTGTTTTCTCTCTGGTTTTCCCTCCAACCACCCCATACAACCTGATGGGCATATTAACACACCAAAGGGACTGAGATGATGGGGTGTCGTTCTTGTTTGCGTTTATTTGGTTAACCTACAGGCAGGCACTTGCTTGGTGGCTGGCTGACCTGCACCGTGCCGGTGCTCCCCTGCGCCCCACGTGCTGTGTGGCTGGCCACTGGCTGACTTCCCCGATTTTCTGCTGACGGTAAGCGTGCTGTGAGGTGGCCACTCAATGGTGGCCTTGGGAGAAGAGATGATAAACTGCTGATTTTGTAATGGAAGATTTTGGGGAGAGGAAGGACCTTACTTACTTTGGCCTCAGATATGGGTGAGACCTGGGGAGCCCTTCTGCAAAAACAAAGTCAGGAGAACAAATACCGCACGGCTTAGTTTTAACGGAGAACTTTTTTTTTACTTTTTTTTTTTTTTCCAATAGCAGCCATAAAGAAAATATACTTTGGAAGCAAAATATTTTTTTCACATTCTTCCCCTTGGTTCTCGTCCTTAATGTGGTGGTGGCGGCAGACCTCAGAGCTGCACTCGGGGAAGGCCAGGCCCCTGCTGATCCCTGCTCTCCGGCTGTACAGCTATTAGGGGTCGCAGCGCAGTTCCTACCTGAGCTATGGTGCCAGGCTTTGGACAGGGCAGCTTCCAAAGGTCTGGACATTCAGAAGAGCTGAAGAAATACGAGTAAAGGTACTTTGCCAGTCGAGCTGCAAACGAACATTTTGGAGCCTGCCGTAGGGGTTAGACTCTGCCAGCTGCAAAGCCACTGGGTCAGCAAGTGTTTCTCCACGAGCCGTACGCCTCTCTGCTCGGCCCCCTGCTGCAGGTGGGGTCCTACGAGGGATGTGCCACCTCTGGAGCAGGGTTAGGCTGCAGGATGCTTCGTTCCTATCCTGATAGCTGTGGTGTGTTCCTCCCCACAGACCTGCAGCAATAGGAAGGTTCCCTGAGCAGGAAAATATTTCACATGGTTTCCTTGCCCTTGCGTTTTTGCCTTGCAGAAAGCATTACCGGGCCTGATGTTTGAAGACACTTAGCAAATCCCTTCCTGCAAGTATTTGTAGGTGCTTTGAATACAATGCCTTGTGCCAGTTTTTACATTAATCAGTAAGGCAATAGCAATGTTTTGAATTCTTTGCTATTGAGGCTGTGACTGAAGACAGTTGCGGTGTAACAAGATGAGGATGACCTCTTTTTATCTCTTCTCCTGCCTTGCTGCTATAGAAAGCTAGTGCTGGCTGAAACCCTGGTTGCCATTAATGAAAAATTCCACTATTTTTATTAAATTTCAGAATCACCTCAGCAAGCATGAAAAACAATGATATTGGATTTCTTTTTAAAATTAACAATGTATGTAACACGGCACAAAAAGCTGACATTTACTTAGTGCCTGGAAGCAAAGAGACCAGGAGGCAGGCGGCGAACGGCGGCGCTTCTCTGCTCCGTCCTGCCCGTGCGGTTAGGAGGCGCGGGGCGAGGTGGCTCGGGGTGGATTGCACAGTTAGGATAAACGCCAAGACACACCACCACTATTGCTACCTTTTGCCAGTAGAAGAACTTCAGAGCTTGCAGGGAAAAAAAAGATTTATTTTAGCAGCTGGCCTGGATGTCTGCCAAAAGGAGAGAGAGCTCAGCAGCGAAGCTGAGGATCTTGGTTCAAGGGTGCAGGAGATACGAGCTGGGGCTCCGATCACCAGCTCCGATCTGTGCCACGGTCAGGACAGGCAGGGACCTTAAACCCCATTCACATTTCAAAGGGACATTTGCCACCCAAGCCATGCAAGGAGTGGGGATGCCACACGGGGGTCACCGATCAAGGAGCCCCCTGGCGAGGCAGCAGGGGAACCCAAAGGAGATGTTACTCTAATTTGACTTAGTACTTTTAATGCATGTCTATTTATGATATAAAAGTATGGGATCAGGATCTTTTTCCAAGGTTCCTTTGAAATTCCCTCTAGGAAGTGTCTACTACATGATAAACGCAGGGGATAGCTTGATGCCTGCCTGCAGACCGTGGAGAGGGGGGTGTCTGGCAGAGAGCAGCCTTTCTGAGGCTGGGACTGTTACTTGGTTAACAGTCTGGGGCAACCTGGGAATGAATTGGCTCCTTCAGCTCCTTACTCCTTGTGATGTTGAGAATGGCTGGCGTGGCATTCTCATTCCCATCTGGACCCGGTCCCCACCTCGCCCTGTGGTTCAGGGGATGATCTGTTGTGCTGAGCGAATGCAGGACCAGAGGCATGTGCCAGGGTCTCCCTCTGTCCTCGTGGCCCTTTGCTGTGGGGGCCTCTACGACACAGACTGCTCAAGGCAGATGGGGGTGAGGCTGCAGCTCACATCTACAAACCAGCAGGTGGGGCAGGCCCTTGTGCTTCGGCTTGTGATTGATTGGCCTGGGAAAAGCATCCCACCTGCAAACAGCCCGACGCTGAGCGGTCAAGGGAGACTGCAGGAAGCTCACGCGAAGGTCTGTGCACGACTGAGACCTCAGTGACACGCGTCTCCTGCTCCTGGCACCAGACTGATGGTAAATATACGTGCTTCCCTTCCACCCCAGCTCCCCAGGTACCAATCAGGAGCAGGATTTCACCGTATCACGTGTCAGGGTTAAATTCCTGCCTTACAACCAGTGCTTCTGCAAAGGTACTGCAGGTTTCTCCTGTTACCTGCCTTGGCTGCTTCCAGTCTTGGTTCAGTTCGCTCCCTGGTTTGAGCTGCGTTTGCCAAGCACAACACAAAGGTGTCACGGTGGTCACAGGACTTCCTCCTGCCCACAGCTGAAGCTGCAGCTGCCTCCCTGAGATCCTGAAGCTGTACGTACCCTTCAGGCATCTCCGTCACCGCTGCGGCCCCTCCTGTGCAGGGCTGTCTGATGCTGCTTCAGGTGCTCACAAATTTGTTCAGGACTCTGTGGCTAGATGGAATCGCATAACGTCCCCGGCTAGGGCAGTTATTCCTGTGTTGAGAGACCTCTCCTGGCCTCCAACAGTTGAAGTCAATCCATTGAAGAATGATTTTACTAACATAA
Organism: Anas acuta; assembly: GCF_963932015.1. Lineage (NCBI taxonomy): Eukaryota > Metazoa > Chordata > Aves > Anseriformes > Anatidae > Anas > Anas acuta. Next base: position 4,022,310 of record NC_088981.1, on the reverse strand, counting down.
AAGGCTACATAAGAGATGGCTGCATTATTTTGAGGCTTTTTTTATTTTTTTTTTTTATCTGCTGCTCCTTTTCATTTCTAAACTGTCTCTGAGAAATTCTCAATTTTTTTTTTTTTCCCATTATGAGTTATCTACCCTAAATTGAGTATCCAGCCCTTGTGCTTGGCGGACTTCTTGAAGCATGGAATAATTTGGTGATGAATTGTTGTCTGGAAATAGTTCCTGTAAGGAGAAGAATCAATAATCCTAATGTTTTATCGTGTGAAGTGATCAGCTCCATGGTCAGCCAGAAAGGGCCCAAGCGTAGGCAGAATGGTCCTGGTTCTCTGGGAGGAATTCTCTTCGTCATCCCAGAAATCACATCTTCTGCTAAGAGAGGCCAGGTGTTCGACCAGACAGAGTTATACAAGGGGTATCAGCTCGGTGGGATCCTCTCTCCTCTATCATTATGAAATCCAGGCAAGGAATGCTGTCTGTAGGATCAGACTTTCTTTTATGTTCCTGGCTGGCTGTAGGATACCACACAAAATGCCCGGCGATACTCTGGTGGCTCTGCTCAACAGCTGCACTGATTTTGCAGGGTTTCCATGAGATACAAGGGCATGGTCCCACGTATCTGAAGGGAAACAACTGGTGAATTAGGTCAGGAGTCAGGGAAGAACTTAGCCTACGTGTAGCTCTGAGTGCGGTGCTATTTTACACATGTGACTGTGTTTGGTCTTATCTCCAGCAAAGCATTTTGAGGTATCCACGTAAAGGATGCTGCACAGGTATCTGCGATGGGCTGTGATCAGCAGCTTGGTGCTACCGGCAGCCACAGAGCAGCTGCCCGATCTCCTCGTGCTGTGCCGCCATAGCAAGAAGTAAGAAGTGCACATTTTTGAAAGGCTTTTACTCTTTGAAGGAAGAGAAAAAGATATAATAGCTTTTTTTAAATGTCATGTAATTTATTCTGACAAACAGATGTATTTTGTTGTTGCCATTATCATTTGATGAAATACTTTAAAGCTGGTCCAAGGTGGTGCATTTTCAAATATAATATATACAGTACATCTAGCAGTTAACAAAATTTGGATGTGAAGCATAGAATGGTCATTATTTTTACTGAAAAAAAAATAAAGGCACTAATTACTTACAGACAAGATACTTAGCACAAACAGATAAGCTTCAAAATGAAAAATTCTCGGTTTATGATAATTATGTTCTCTGCTTTGTTTTCAGAGACTGATAATTTGAGGCTTTAAAATCACCAGGAAGCCATTAATTGGAATTCTTCAATAAAAAATAAATTACATAGAAGTTCATGATGAGTTGTAAAAGCACAGAGACTGTATTATGCAGTGAGCGACATTGCTCTACTATTTATAGACATGCACAGCTATGTCTAACAGCAAAACTGTAAAGAATTTGAGATGTGCAGATAGCAATTATTCACGGATCCCAGCGATCTGCAGATATTTCAAATAACTGCTTTTAGCAGATCAGCTATCCAATAAAAGCAGGGCTTTATTTCCAAGTGGCACCCTTCGAACATGTTGCTTCTTGTTTTTGACATCTCGTATGACATTGCTCTTGCAGAGACTATTCCAGTGAGAGCCCCCGGACCAGAGCAGATGCTCCGCTCCGTGTGTGTGGCTATCAACAGGAGCTGGGGGGATTGTCCTTGAGGAGGGTCAGCGTGAGTCTCCTTCTTGTGCCAGGCTCAGCTCCTGAGTTCTGTAGCAGCTGACCACAGGAAGGTGATTTGTTTCTTGTCCTCTTGCCACCAGATTGTGGCAGTTTTCCGTTGAAAGTGAGGCCCAGAAGATTGTTAAAGCAGTGCAGTGCCTTGCTTTATTTAATTTTTCTCCTGCCATCTGCCCTTCTCTGGCAGGTGGATCAGTGCCATGAAGCGAGGGGTCTTTCCCCTTTTCTCCGTGAGAACCGACACGTCTTTGCCATTGCTCGGGATCTAGGCCTGAGACCTGAGACGTTAACGGGCCTCAGTTAATTGTCTGGCCTGGAGGGGTGTAAAATACTGTTATATCCCAGCTCTGCTCTTTTCATGACCACTGACACCCTGGGCTCCTGCAAGGAGCTCTTTAGATAAAGCTAGTAATAAAAGTGATCGTAGGGATCCTTGACACATGCCATCTAGTAAAGGAAACAGAGCGAATTTCAGCTCATTCACCACTGAACTCAAGGGGATGCACAAAAGAGTGAAGTGGCCTTGGTAGAGCCTGGTCTAAAGTTACACTTCAGGAGGACGCAGGAAGTATTTCCCGAGGACCTGATCAAAGGCTCTCTCTTCAGTGCCAGCATAATGCCTTCCGACTGTGCAGGTAGCGTTCAAGGGCTTTGCACGACTCGTGGGCGAGCACGGAACAAACATCATCAATCTAGGTGAGCTAATTCTCACAGCATCACCGGCTGCGGAGCAGCAAACCATTCTGTTTCATATTTTTCTGGGTAAAAATAATCCGAGGTATCGGATGATGTGGTGGCTTTCTGGTTTTATTTTTCCCTCCTCCCGTGTGTCTAAATCCGAGTTAGTGTGATCACCAGGGAAGGCAGGACAATGCAAGTCCGGGGAGACAAGGATAATGTGAGACAATAGCAGCGAGTCTGCAGGGAGGCTGCCACAGTGTCAAGACGAAATGACATAGTGTCAGGAGACAAAGCCATACAATAAAAATATTGGGTCTCTGCTGGCACTTGAGGAGTATCGTAATTCTTGGAGAATAAAACCGACCATACATCATCCGAAATCAATTGATAAGAGATCTCAGAGAGATTAAAAACTGTTCCCTCCCATTCATTAGTAAAGGTGGCTTCTGTCCAAAGCTGATTGTTGGTGTGGGCCAGCTGTGATAAATGTTCCCCTACTCACGGAAAAGAAACACTTCTTAATGAGCTATCATCTTGTGTACATTTTAATTTCCAAATTGCTGCGGTGGAAGTACGGGCTTCTCCAGGAGTGACAGCGCTGCGCAGAGGCGTGCTACCCTCTGTGATATTGCCGAGTATTTGTTTTGTGGGTTTGCAGAACTTCTTGCTGCCAAACCAATCCCGTGACGTGACCTCTGCGTGGTGGTAGCATCGCAACAGTAAATTAACTTTTGTTTGGGTGTGTTAGGGTCCTGCTTACCAGAAGGTGTTTGGATGTGGTGGGTGTGAGGCACCTGTGGGTTAGGGACTTGTTATCGTGATGAGCGGGCACCCTCGGCTCCTGCTCACGAAGAGGCAGTGGCTGATGCTCGGCACCTTTTGAGAACTGGGATGTTTCCTTCTGGGCATGGCTGCTTCCCGCTGAACTGGGTCCTCCTGTGCCCCACTAGTAGACCTTGGGGCTTGTGGTCCGTAGGGAGTAAAGCCCTGCAAAAAGCCAAGAGAGGGTCACTTAGGGCTTCTCCTGTTCCCCAGCTGCTCTGTTCTCTGTCAGGCCGACCCTCAGTGGGCTGGGGGGTGGCAGGGAGAAATGCTGTCGATGCTCGGTGGCTTCTCCTGCCCAGGAACGGAGGCAGGTGCTCGCAGAGGGAGGCTCGTCTGCCTGTGTTAGACTGCCTAAGAGCAGGACTGAGGTGCCCCTTCTCTCCACAGGGCTTTGAGGGAACAGCAGGGCATCTTCCTCCTACATAGCTTTCTTGAACCCAGTCCTACATGACAGTGGCTGAGGGCTGGAGAAGGAGAAACGTAGCCAGTATTGATCTCCAGGTCAGCCTCACACCAGGGTAATTCCTGTCATGAAAGCTTTGAACCTAGGAAGCAGCTTGGAGCTGTGCTTCTGGCTCTTTCTTCCTCACCTCCTCCTCCTCCTCCTGAGACCTCACGCACCCCGAGCAGGGGGTGTGCCCTGCCTTAATGTGTAGCAGGGTTCAGCTCAGCCCTTGTTCTCAGCGTGTGGCTCAGCGTAGGAAATGTCCTTCTCCAGTCCCCTCTGCTCCTCTGGGAGGGCAGAGACGGGGCTGTCCCTTGCAGCAGCCGGAGAGCAGTGCGGAGGAGCTGACAAGGACACCCAAAGCCCACCTCTGCTTTCCTCCTGCATCCCTGAAGTTTGCAGCTCAGCTCTGAGCCAGCTCTTGGTCCTCGAAGTGTTCCGCACGTCCCGTCCTGTCACAAACCCCACGGCTCTCACAGAGCATCGGTGACATTTCTCTCCTCTCTGAATTATTCCCAGCAGAGTGGCGCTTGGGCCAATGACACTGCTAAAGGTCACTTGGTGGACCTCGGTGCTCTGTTTTGTGTCCTTAGCTTATTCGGCTTGTGACGGGGGCAGGACACACGTCCTGTCTGTGCCACGTCGCAGGCAGCCGAGCTCCAGTCCCCAGCACCTCCAAGGATTTGAGCATTTTTAGGAAGGCGTTAGAAGAAATAAAGGAGTTCAGCACATTTTTTGGCGTGCCGGAATTTTCAAAGGATTTCTGAAATTTAATGAACTCATTTAATAGGCATAATTGTCTTGAGTACATGTGAGAAAACTTCTGAAATGGCAGAATTAGGCATGCTCCATTTTGTAGCCTTTCAATGACCTCCAGCAAACGTGTGACCCAGATATGAGAGCCTCCTGTCCACTTGCATAAACATGATGCTTTAAAAAGGCGGGGAAGGGGCGGGGGGGAGGAATAAAAGAATTGAACTCTTAATGGCACATGGGGAGAGACATACGGCAATTGCAAAACAAATTCAGGAGCGCACAGAGAATTGCCTCAAGACTCCGCACTCAAGCTCAGCTGCCTCCTGCCGGGGGGGAGAGTTGATGGCCGTAGACCTTCAGTCAGAGCTGCTCGGGGTTTTGCTGGATGGTGGGAAGGGGACAGATCTCCTTCAGCCGTGTAAAAGTCTCTGCTTTAATGCCTTGGTGATGCCCAGACTGCTGTTACACAAGGTGTTCAGGACCACGTTGTGGCACAAGGAGATTTTATTCCCTGGCCTTGGTTGTGGATGGGTAGGGGCTGCCGAGGAAGAAGCAGGGGCAGTGTCAGATGGTGAGGAGGTGATATCTGCCTGTGGCCAGCCCTCCTGCCGCTTTTATACCTGCACGGCACAAGAGAAAAGACCCTACGTCAGGAGAAGTCTAAAAATCCCATTAATTAGCATGCATTTTAATGCATCATTAACTCCCCATCACATGCCTGTCCTGCTCACTTGGCCAAGAGGAGATCTGTGGCCGGATGCCGGTCGTGCAGCCACGGCCAATGCTCGCCAAAGGAGGCAGGTAGCCCTTGGGTAGTTTAGGAGTACCAGGAGTCCGAGCCCTGCCTGACAGGGCTCCGAATTAATACACGTTGCTGGGAGAAGAGGACGAGGTCCTGTGCCAGCACACGTGGGGTACCGCCGCTGCTGCCGGCCCCGTGCAGCACAGGCTGCGGCTCGCCGCTTCCCTTTGCTACCAGTCGGCTTTAATTAAAAGCAGGAACTAGCAAAGTGTTGCTGGGATTTAAAAATTATGTGTCATTAGTTATTAACCGCTACAAATTAGGTAGAAGTTGTTTCAAGGAGAGCAATTTCCACGTTGGGTGCTGTTAAAACTAGCTGGCATGGGGTGTTGCACAACTTTCCAACTTTCTCAGAAGAGCGCTTTTTGGCCACATCTTGAGTTGTACACATGACCAGGATTTAGCATTGTTCATACTTGCTTGCAGCAATGATACTTTTACGTCTGTGAAAACTCATATTTCATTTTAACAATAATTCACAGACAGGAAAAAACATGTCCTTTTTTTTTTTTTTTTTCTTTCCACTGAGCCAAACACTGAAGCAAAATATTGGGCCAAATTATGCTCTGATTTTGCAACTTCAAAATCTGCCTTTGCAAGTTAGTGCTGAATTTAGTTCTTTTCCCTCAGGCATTTTTCCATGCAATAAAAATTTCCCTTTTTTTTTTTTTTTTTTTCTTTTTTTCTCTCCCTCCCCTGACATTTGGGGAAAATGAAACTCAAAGGAGGGAACAAAGTCAACTGCTAGATTACAATTATCTGTAGTGTTGGCACTGTAGAAGAGAACCATGCAGGATGCTCACCTTGAGTATCTTGCTCGGAAATCTGCATTGTCACCGCGTCCCCAAGGCTGCTGATACGGATGAGGCCTTTAGAGATGCAGTAGCCAGTAATTTAAAAAACATCCAAGCAAACAAAAAAGCAATCAAAACACAACAACAACAAAGAAAAGAATAAAAACAAACACACACAAAAAAAGAAAATAACTTTGAGATGTTAACACTTTTGTTCAGCAGTTGAAAGAGGGAAAGTGGTGAGTTGGTCTGAAGAGTCTCCTCTTGCTGCTTCCACAGCCCTGCAGGGGAGAGGAGGGAAGTGAGCTGTAATATGTGTAAAACTGGGCAAATTCAACAAAGTTTTCATGAGTGAGGCTAGAGAGCAGCATTCACAACATTTTGCTTGGCAATCTCTTTACAGGTGCTGGGACCTGCAGACCGGAGCGTGGTACCCGCAGACAGGTTGCTGTGTGCAGGAGCACTGGAGGTGCCAGGTGCTGTGCATAACTCGCCTTTTATCAGGCCAACAAATGCAGCATGCAAACCACGGTCGTTGGCACAAAAAAGAGGAAGAAAAAGGTCTCCAGCACCAGAGTTTTCACGGTAATCCAGTAAAAGCTACTCTAATATCTATCAGTGCTAGATTTCTTAAAGGCCAGTATGGCTGAAGGCCTTGTAGGCTGAGCCTACACATTTCTTCAGAGTGTGTATGTGTATTTTTTTCCCGAAGTTAACTGATAAATTGGTTGTATGTGTGTATATGTTCTCTTGTGACTGCCAGACATAAAGTAGACAGCAAGGGAAGGCAAAGGCTCATTCTGTTGTACCGCCGAGCACAGTAACGGAACAGAAATTAAAGCTGCTGGGGGGAGGTGAGCAGCTGTGGCTGTACCCACACCAGTAACTTTTCACAAGGGTGAGTCGAAGCATCAGGGTGTCAGACCCCCGTCCCTGCCCTTTTGAACTTCTATAGATCACGGCAAAATAGGGAAGTGAGAGAGCACAAGTCCTCTGCCCAGCGGGGCAGAGAGGAAACCAGCCACTCATGCAAATGCTGCAGATGAGAAGTTGCAAACACACCCTGCTCACATCCGCAGGGCCGGCCGCTTGGGCAATAGAGACACGTTGCAGAGACGGAAACAGGTATAAAGTGCCTGCAGGGGTGAAGCAGGGCTCCCTCGTGCTGCTCATGTGCAGGGCGTAGCAGGAACCGCGCTGCGATGGGGCCTGAGAGGTGCACCAAGCGTGGCTGGGAGGAAGGAGCTCCACGGCATGTCCTGGCCAGGCTGGGGCTGAGCAGGGCACAGGTGGCAGCTCGGTGGGGACGTGTCCTCACCCTGGCTCTGCCCTGGGTGTCCCCTCCATGCCGGGGTCGAGCAGGGACCGCAGCCTGGCTGGGGCTTTCCACCTGGCCCTGCATCGCAGGTGTCGGATGCGGAGCGGCTGCCACACACCCCGGTAGCTCTCCAGACTTTTTTGGGGTCTGTCTGCTACTCAGGTGGTGGTGGCTGAGGTCCCACCGGGCTCAGGGGCCTCTGCGCGTTAACGTTGCTGTGTGGCCTCTGGTTTGTTTTTTTTTTAAAAGCGGCATCAAAATGAGAAGTGAGAGGCAGCTGGCCTGGCCCGCAGACCCTTCATGAAAAGGTGGCCCCCGACTCGCTCTCCTGGCTGAAGACATGAAGTCATTTGCAGAGCCCGAATTCCCCACCGTGAGAGCACGGGCTGCCTGTTCACTCATTTTAAGAGACGGAACTAGGAAGAGATGCTCAGGCTTGGATAGCACCCAAGTGTATGGTGCTCTTTGGATAAAAACAGAGCACCTCTGAGATCAGAAGTCTCCTGCTGAGGTCGGGAGGTGCTGCTGCTCACCTGCCAGCTATTTCTGCTTTATTTCTTACCGCAGTGCCTCAAGGTCCCAGACGAGACACGAGTCCCACCGTGGCAGGAACCATGCACACCCCATTGAAGAAAAACATTTGCTGTCTCACAGAGGTTCAGATTTAAATAGACGAGGGTGGGAGGGAAAGAAAGCTAAGTGACTCTCTCAGGGTTGGCTGGTGGCAGACATGGGACATGAAGCAACAGACTGGCGTTAAGCAGCAGCACAGAATGGCTTTTTTATGTGTTTGCATGGTCAGTGTTGTCATTAATGTTATAATTAATTATAATTGACTGAGAAGTTTAACTGCATTGCATTGACATAGGCTGGAAACAGCTGTATTTGCAGAAAGCACTTTTGTTTCTAGGCAGCATCCCCCCTGCTCGATGGCCAGTTCACCTAAGCAAAGGAGATACTCTATGTGAGTGAAAGACTTGTTTAAAAATGTGAAGACCTCTTGTTTTACATCAAGAGACACATTTTCAAACAGAGAAGCGGGTACATAATATCTGCTGAAAGCCCCTGGAAGTAAGAGTGTCATTAGTATCTCTGCAGAAGTTGCCCTGTCTGCACTCCTCTCACATTGCTTCAGCGACAATTTGTGAGCAACACCTCCAGGCTGATTTCAGCAAGTGAGGTTCTGCCACTGCTCCCCAGCCCGTATTGCCCCTATCTCAGTCATCCAGGATCTGCTGTTATTCAGAAGGGGATACGTCTGTCCCCTCCCAAAGCCATAGGATAATTTTGCAGAATTTTGTTTTACATTCAGCATTTTTCCTTTTCCAGCAGTAGTTAGGCAATTTGGGTCCCACACCTCAGCTTTAATATACTTTAATGTTACTAGGTTGCAAAAAAAAAAAAAAAAAAAAAGTAAAAAGAAGTATGTTACCTCTATTTAGGTTTTTTACAAAAACCACCTTAATTCTAATGGCTGCTCAGGACTTTTGGGAAAAGCCCTGCTCACACAGCTCCTGAAGTTGCAAGTAAATGTATTTCAGTCACATTCCCTGATGCAGGCCACTGTTCACCCCAACCCTCTGCTGCTGGGGACCCTGGAAAATAAAGTAAAATGCTATGTTCAAGTGCTGAGAGGTAGAGATGTCCCTTTTAGAGGAAGTATTCAAACGAGCTCCACAAACACCAAGAAAACTGGACTAGGGCAAGAGCCAGGGAGCAGCATCCTGCCCACTGCAAGAGAAACCAGCAAATAACGAGTTTGTTAGAGGAGAGAGAAAAGGAAAGCTGACCTCTGTGATAAGCATGGAGGTGGTGGGAGCAGCGAAGCCAGGAGGCAATTATCGCAACTCTCCGGGATGAAGTGGGTGCAAGAGCTAGCGTAGCCCAGCACTGAATTTCAGCAGCAAAAATGGATCATGAACAGCTGCAGGGGTTACTGCCGGAGACTGTATCAGAAAGAAGAAAAATGGATATTGCCTGCAGAGGGACTCGGCACTTTATTGGGCTTCCAGAAGTCGGCTCCAGCGCACGCAGGAATTTCTGAGAAGACGGTTTTCCAGCTACTTTAGATTCACTGCAAACAGGTTCCAAGTGATAAAATTCTTTTGGGGATATGGGCTATAATGAATGATCCGTTTTAGAAGAGGAAACAAATAGTTGGATGTTGCAATGTTTTAGCAGGGAGAAAGCCATTGTTTCCAGATTTGTATTAATGATACAGAGTAGGAGGAGAATGGTGAGATGACAGCGTTTGTAAATGAGGGAAATGATCAAAGATCAACTGCAGTCCCGAGAGGAAGGGTGAGAACTGCTCAAAAATACTAAATCTGAGCTCTGATTCTCACATCCTTCAGGTTATTTTATAACTTTATTTTTTTCCTGAACAGTTTCTGGGCACCTCAACTCCAGACCGTGCATTAGGCCAGCGCACCTTTGTTATGTGGCCAGCAGCTAAACCCAGCTTCAGCTGCTAACACCAGTGAGCCTGGAGGCAGGAGAGACTGAAAGGCTGGAGCCTTGTGAGCGATGGGCAGCCGGCGTTATTTCAGGAATGCTGTCATGAGTGCAGCTCGCCATGTGAGCAAGCCTGGGTATTACTCACAACTTACAAGAACAAAGCGAGGAGCAGTATTTGAACTGAGTCTGCTGAATACAGCCATGCGAGCGATACTTTGAAAGGAGAAATTTCCTGTCAAGATCCATTTATATGCAGCACCAGGAAAACAAATTTATCTGCTCTGGAGATCTAGATCTGTAGGCAAAAAGATGCAAACTAGGAAATCCCAAAACACAAAAAGAATTATGTTGCTCAACTAACATTATATTTCTTGCATGATAATAATTATAAACAGACGCACTGCTTGATGGTTTGCAGATTTATTTCTCTTCTTTACTTAGTTCAGCTGAAATTTGTGAAGTATTTCCCTTCATTTGCAGAATAATTGACTTGTTCTTATGACATCCCCGGGCTTACAATCCAAAGCTGAGTGAGACCTTTCAGTCAAGGCCGGATGTCTCTGAAATGAGCACTACAATTTCATCACATCGTGCTGGGTTTGGTACAAAGATAACTGCTGAGATGTAATCACCTGAGCCTTGCAGAAAATGACGCCAGATGGACGGAAGGGCTGCTTTTACCTTTGCATTTGCTGAAACAACAAATCCAGTGACTCTTCCTATTACACAATGTCTGTAGGGATGCCAAAACTGAGAGTTTTAAAGACACAGAAGTTTTAAAGAATTACATGATGAGGAATGGCAAGAGGACACTTCCCATATCTAAAGCTGTGCAGGCTCTTTGGGTGACCTGCTGTGCCACCAGCTGCCACATTCATGACCCGTGCCACCACGTGGACTTTGTCTACCTTCTTCAGCCCCTCTGCATCATGTGCTCCCACCACCCCGAATTGCCTCATCTTCTCTGTATAAATTCATTTTGGCTGTTGTTGTGTTCTTTGTGTGTGTTCGCTGACTTGTTTGATGGGGCCTTAGCACGACGTTAGCTTTGCTGTGCTGTGGCTGGGCTTTGCTGCTGGGTTCCTCCTCAAGCAAAGTCCTCATGTCTACTTGGCCAGGCCCTGGCACCCACCAAGCTTTTCTCCAGTCAGAGTGAGGCTGCACATGTGCCCAAACTGTCCCTGCTCCCTGTCACCTCCTGCATCCTGCCTGTGGGAGCATCGTCCCACAGGTGGCCTCCCCTGTACCATGGGCCGAGCAGCCTCTCATGTCTCTGAATGCACATGTGGATGCCTCACTTCTTGGGTTTTTAATACACTACAAAATACCTGTCTGTGTGTACAAACTGTCTGTCCTCCTACCATCACCTTCTGCCTGGACCTGCAGTCCTCATCAGACATCTTTGCGCAGCATTTCAAGTGTTATTCTTGGCCAAAACGTCTCATTCAGCTCAGCCCTTTTTCCCCAGTGATCTTTCACTTCGGTTTTCCATCTATATCAGAGCAGCCAGCTTTGTATGTAAAATGTGTTTTTGTTTTCACTGCTTTGTATTTGTGTAGGACTTTTTTTGATCGGGAAATTGTGTTTTCCCTGAGGACTGCTCTTCTTCATGCTGCCAGTTGTGTCTCTGTCTCACTGCCTTGCCTCCCAGTGAGCCACACTCTTCCAGCTGGGCTTTTGACCACTGCATAAAGACCCCAAAAAGAGAAGTGAGAGAAGAGAGCCTGTTGTCACCGTCTTAAATTGACCTTACTAGCTGTGCCTGCTGCCATTGTGGGTCTTGCTGCAGAAATAGGAGGTCTTGCCAAGCAGAAATAGGAGGCCACCTTTATGTGTTCTGGAGAATTACAAGAAATATTCATTGGAAATCAGATGTTAAGATACAGTATGTGCACATAGAGCTGCAAGAGAACATACTAGTGGCATAATCCTTTTTGTATGGATAGTGTAACATTCTGTACAGATCTTAAGTATAAATATTTCCACTCTTGGACAAATGCTACCTGAAGTCACTCAAGGCTGTGGTTCGCTCAAGGGCAAAGCTTGGGCATGTTTCCATCCTCTCCTCAACAGACAACTCGGATAGCTCCATTGTATTCACCATTTGCTCTTGTGCTGCTGTTTTCCACCCTTCTTGGCCAGCTCCTGTTTCCCAGCAGGGCAACTGGTAAGCAACCAGTATCTCGTTGTGATGATTTGTCTCAATTCATTTAGTCTTTGTCTGTAATCAGATGCAAATCTAATCATTAGTAGAGTGTCAAGAGCTTTTTGCATGGGTATCGCCTGTTGTCGTTTAAATCTGAGGAAATAAAAAATAACAGCTTTGCAATTTTTTTCCAACCTTGCGATTTTCTGTCTCTCCCATCTCCTATGACTTCCGAGTATGAAGTGGGACTATTTTCATACAAAATGTCAGCAACGACCAGAGATGGTCAGCTACACAACTAATTAAGCAGCGGTACAAAATGTGATGTACCTTGGCACGCCATGGATGGTTGGGGCCAGGCTCCCATGGCTGGCTTGTCTGGTTCTGCCATTAGAGTGACACCAGGGAAAGATTTGGCACGTGCTGTAAAACTAAACCCTGACCCAGCTATGTGCAAATGAGAGAGAAGCAGCTGTTTAAAATGCCTGATGATGAAGTCAGATGAAGTCATTTCAATATTGATTGAAATACCTAATTGTACTGGCACTGGTTACTGCGGATGTTTCGAGCAGTGGGGTTACGCAGCTCCGACTGCACCAGGAGGACTCTGCAGCCCTCGCCCACCTCCAGGGGCAGGGCTGGGAGGCAGGATGGTCCTGCACACAGGGCAGCACCCCTCAGGCCCTACACCTCTTACCCTGGGGGAAGAACAGACTGGATGCAAGTGGCTGGCGCTGTGTTTGTCAGCCCAGGGAGTAATGACCAGAGGATATTTGCCTCTCCGTGGCCAGCAGCCCGTGAGCTACGAGTGAAGCGTTTGTGTGAAGACTCCTGTAGCACCTTCTGGCTCACACAGCCCGTTATATGTCTCTCCTCGTGGCCAGGAGTAAACACCAAAATTCTTTGCCGTGACGCCCTTTGTCATACATAGCCAAAGTTGTAACCTTCTTGTGGTGGCGTTTTCTAATCCAGCATCCACTGACATCAGGAATCTGTCTCGAGGTGGGGACGGTTCTCCACCTCAGCTACTGCTGCTTGGGCTATTTGCTGCCACCAGACTCCACGTGAAAGTAGTTTAGTGGCAAGCAATATCCGAGGCCAAAAATGGTGGTAGCAGCTGCAGGAAGCAGAAAATCCTGCGCAACTTCTAGCCCTCTCTCGTGTCACCCAAGCTGCTTTTCTGACTTCGAGCAATGTTTTTTCTTTAATTAGGTCACGTGTGACCATTGTATATAAAGTGCAACACAATCCAGTGTGAACGGTGTTTTGTGCCGGGGTGTCTTGTCACTTCTTAAGCCTTGTCTTTTCTTCACTATCCAGGTTACACTGAGATGGAAGGAGGAACTGGAAGAGGGAAGATTAACCTTTCACTGGCCACAATTCGTTCCCTCTTATCGTGGAGGATTCGGCAACCCAGCCCCCTCCAATCCAGCCTATCTGTCTGAATTGCTGAAAGCATAATGCTCCCATATGAGAGATAAGTAAGTGAGCTCTCTTTCTTTTCCATAGGGATGAACTATAGTGTATGCAGATTATTAGGAGAAGAAAATAATATCAGAGAAAGGTGGCTTTCTTAAAAGGCATCAGTAGCATTAGTGTCATGTGTGAAGCACCCATTTGTGACAACTGTACAGACCTTTCAATGGAAAATTGTGCTGTGCTACCTTTTAAAGTATGAAATGCTAATTTTGGATTTACAGTTTTTGAACTGGAGGGCTGCATTTTGCATGGAATTTTGTTTAATTTCCCAGTGAAAAAAGGCATTTGAAACACAACTGCCTACAGCCAACTGTCAACAAAAATCAACTGTAATAACACGCAGCCTGTCACTGATTTATGTGGTGATGTGGTAATCTTCTCAATTTAGCTGGATATTTCATCTTCATACAAAATAGCTGAAAGTCTTGCTAGACATTTATGAATATCGGGAGGTACTATTAGGATGATAATGGGGCAAGATTAAGGAAGTGTTCACTAGTTCAGAGTGCCAGTTAAAGAAACAGGGAATTGAGAACTGTAGATACACATCTATATGGCCCACTGCTGTAAGTGAAGTGAACTTTTTATTTTCAGAGTTCCTTAGGATCTGGGAGACAGCATATTGAGTTCCATCTGCCAGGAGCTCATCTTTCTAAAGGGAGACTGGGGGAGCAGCTATGTACATTTTTTTTGTTTTTATTGTTTTCCCTAAAATCTGTTTTATTTAGCAAAGGGTGAGTTGGAAATCTTAGGTGTTAAACATGGAACGAAATGAGCATGGGCACTCTTATGGCCAACAGGGTGCTGGAGTCCTTTGCCCTTTTCTCCAAAGGTCTGAGCCTTAGATGTGGCCACACTACATCAGGCTGCACATCCGTGAGGACTGGTGAGTAAGCTATCACACTCTGCATATTACGGCTAAGAGAAGTAATTGGCCTCTCCTAAAGAGCTAGAACTAATACAGACAAAATGATACTGCAAGACTTGAGCTGCAAATAAAGAGACAAGTTTGTGTTTTAGAAAAATGTATAATTTACCAGGCATTTCATTATGCTGTTTAAAAAGGCAAAAATGATAATTGAAAATAAATGTGGCTGCCTAGCTACCGTATATGCTGCCAGCGTTACTGGAAATAGAAGCGCTTTCTTGCTGAAGATAGTTAAAATTTTGATGCAACTTCTGTCTGCAGATTTGTATAATGTATCTTGTTAAATTTGTTTCAGTTTGGATATTTGTTACAGAGAAACAGGCAAAATGTGAGGATCCGTCTGTGTATTTATATACCTAGGGGTTTATACAATTATATTAATTATTAACAGCATGTTCTGCAGATGCTTGCATCTGCAGAGCCTGAGTGAGGATACACATTGTTGAGTTTATTCAGAGTGCCCAAAGTACAGCAGTTATCTTCAAGGTTGCCA